>NW_027333492.1:0-48996 GCF_002575655.3 Aegilops tauschii subsp. strangulata | reverse complement strand
GTGCAAGAAAGTTGAGAGGGTTACGGCAAAAACTTGATGCACTTCGTGTACAAAACGGACAATCTCTTTCAAAGTATCAGGATTTCATACGGAAACTCGTCCGTTACAAAGGGATTTCATTTTTTAAACTTATTTGAACTCCTGACTTTTTGTGTGTTCAAAATGCACCATTCAAAGCCACATCTTCATTTTTCAATCCTTTCTGACTTCATTTGTTATTTTTCATGCATGTACTAATTATTTTGAGCTATAAGACCCTAAAATTGAAAGCATTTCAAATGAACTCTGAAAAGGTTGAAAGTTGGCATGATATCATCATTTCATCCACATAGCATGTGCAAGAAAGTTGAGAGGGTTACGGCAAAAACTGGATGCACTTCGTGTACAAAACGGACAATCTCTTTCAAAGAATCAGGATTTCATCCGGAAACTCGTCTGTTACAAAGGGATTTCATTTTTTTAAACTTATTTGAACTCCTGACTTTTGTGTGTTCAAAATGCACCATTCAAAGCCACATCATCATTTTTCAATCCTTTCTGACTTCATTTGTTATTTTTCATGCATTTACTAATTATTTTGAGCTATAAGACCCTAAAATTGAAAAGGATTTCAAATGAACTCTGAAAAGTTTGAAAGTTGCATGGTATCATCATTTCATCCACATAGCATGTGCAAGAAAGTTGAGAGGGTTACGGCAAAAACTGGATGCACTTCGTGTACAAAACGGACAATCTCTTTCAAAGTATCAGGATTTCATCCGGAAACTCGTCTGTTACAAAGGGATTTCATTTTTTAAAACTTATTTGAACTCCTGACTTTTTGTGTGTTCAAAATGCACCATTCAAAGCCACATCATCATTTTTCAATCCTTTCTGACTTCATTTGTTATTTTTCATGCATTTACTAATTATTTTGAGCTATAAGACCCTAAAATTGAAAAGCATTTCAAATGAACTCTGAAAAGGTTGAAAGTTGGCATGATATCATCATTTCATCCACATAGCATGTGCAAGAAAGTTGAGAGGGTTACGGCAAAAACTGGATGCACTTCGTGTACAAAACGGACAATCTCTTTCAAAGTATCAGGATTTCATCCGGAAACTCGTCTGTTACAAAGGGATTTCATTTTTTAAAACTTATTTGAACTCCTGACTTTTTGTGTGTTCAAATGCACCATTCAAAGCCACATCATCATTTTTCAATCCTTTCTGACTTCATTTGTTATTTTTCATGCATTTACTAATTATTTTGAGCTATCAGACCCTAAAATTGAAAAGCATTTCAAATGAACTCTGAAAAGGTTGAAAGTTGGCATGATATCATCATTTCATCCACATAGCATGTGCAAGAAAGTTGAGAGGGTTACGACAAAAACTGGATGCACTTCGTGTACAAAACGGACAATCTCTTTCAAAGTATCAGGATTTCATACGGAAACTCGTCTGTTACAAAGGGATTTCATTTTTAAAACTTATTTGAACTCCTGACTTTTTGTGTGTTCAAAATGCACCATTCAAAGCCACATCATCATTTTTCAATCCTTTCTGACTTCATTTGTTATTTTTCATGCATGTACTAATTATTTTGAGCTATAAGACCCTAAAATTGAAAAGCATTTCAAATGAACTCTGAAAAGGTTGAAATTGGCATGATATCATCATTTCATCCACATAGCATGTGCAAGAAAGTTGAGAGGGTTACGGCAAAAACTGGATGCACTTCGTGTACAAAACGGACAATCTCTTTCAAAGTATCAGGATTTCATACGGAAACTCGTCTGTTACAAAGGGATTTCATTTTTTAAAACTTATTTGAACTCCTGACTTTTTGTGTGTTCAAAATGCACCATTCAAAGCCACATCATCATTTTTCAATCCTTTCTGACTTCATTTGTTATTTTTCATGCATTTACTAATTATTTTGAGCTATAAGACCCTAAATTGAAAAGCATTTCAAATGAACTATGAAAAGGTTGAAAGTTGGCATGGTATCATCATTTCATCCACATAGCATGTGCAAGAAAGTTGAGAGGGTTACGGCAAAAACTGGATGCACTTCGTGTACAAAACGGACAATCTCTTTCAAAGTATCAGGATTTCATCCGGAAACTCGTCTGTTACAAAGGGATTTCATTTTTTAAACTTATTTGAACTCCTGACTTTTTGTGTGTTCAAAATGCACCATTCAAAGCCACATCATCATTTTTCAAACCTTTCTGACTTCATTTGTTATTTTTCATGCATTTACTAATTATTTTGAGCTATAAGACCCTAAAATTGAAAAGCATTTCAAATGAACCCTGAAAATATTGAAAGTTGGCATGATATCATCATTTCATCCACATAGCATGTGCAAGAAAGTTGAGAGGGTTACGGCAAAAACTGGATGCAATTCGTGTACAAAACGGACAATCTCTTTCAAAGTATCAGGATTTCATCCGGAAACTCGTCTGTTACAAAGGGATTTCATTTTTAAAACTTATTTGAACTCCTGACTTTTTGTGTGTTCAAAATGCACCATTCAAAGCCACATCATCATTTTTCAATCCTTTCTGACTTCATTTGTTATTTTTCATGCATTTACTAATTATTTTGAGCTATAAGACCCTAAAATTGAAAAGCATTTCAAATGAACTATGAAAAGGTTGAAAGTTGGCATGGTATCATCATTTCATCCACATAGCATGTGCAAGAAAGTTGAGAGGGTTACGGCAAAAACTGGATGCACTTCGTGTACAAAACGGACAATCTCTTTCAAAGTATGAGGATTTCATCCGGAAACTCGTCTGTTACAAAGGGATTTCATTTTTTTAAACTTATTTGAACTCCTGACTTTTTGTGTGTTCAAAATGCACCATTCAAAGCCACATCATCATTTTTCAATCCTTTCTGACTTCATTTGTTATTTTTCATGCATTTACTAATTATTTTGAGCTATAAGACCCTAAAATTGAAAAGCATTTCAAATGAACTCTGAAAAGGTTGAAAGTTGGCATGGTATCATCATTTCATCCACATAGCATGTGCAAGAAAGTTGAGAGGGTTACGGCAAAAACTGGATGCACTTCGTGTACAAAACGGACAATCTCTTTCAAAGTATCAGGATTTCATCCGGAAACTCGTCTGTTACAAAGGGATTTCATTTTTTAAACTTATTTGAACTCATGACTTTTTGTGTGTTCAAAATGCACCATTCAAAGCCACATCATCATTTTTCAATCCTTTCTGACTTCATTTGTTATTTTTAATGCATTTACTAATTATTTTGAGCTATAAGACCCTAAAATTGAAAAACATTTCAAATGAACTCTTAAAAGGTTGAAAGTTGGCATGGTATCATCATTTCATCCACATAGCATGCGCAAGAAAGTTGAGAGGGTTACGGCAAAAACTGATGCACTTCGTGTACAAAACGGACAATCTCTTTCAAAGTATCAGGATTTCATCCGGAAACTCGTCTGTTACAAAGGGATTTCATTTTTTAAAACTTATTTGAACTCCTGACTTTTTGTGTGTTCAAAATGCACCATTCAAAGCCACATCATCATTTTTCAATCCTTTCTGACTTCATTTGTTATTTTTCATGCATTTACTAATTATTTTGAGCTATAAGACCCTAAAATTGAAAAGCATTTCAAATGAACTCTGAAAAGGTTGAAAGTTGGCATGCTATCATCATTTCATCCACATAGCATGTGCAAGAAAGTTGAGAGGGTTACGGCAAAACTGGATGCACTTCGTGTACAAAACGGACAATCTCTTTCAAAGTATCAGGATTTCATCCGGAAACTCGTCTGTTACAAAGGGATTTCATTTTTTAAAACTTATTTGAACTCCTGACTTTTGTGTGTTCAAAATGCACCATTCAAAGCCACATCATCATTTTTCAAACCTTTCTGACTTCATTTGTTATTTTTCATGCATTTACTAATTATTTTGAGCTATAAGACCCTAAAATTGAAAAGCATTTCAAATGAACCCTGAAAATATTGAAAGTTGGCATGATATCATCATTTCATCCACATAGCATGTGCAAGAAAGTTGAGAGGGTTACGGCAAAAACTGGATGCAATTCGTGTACAAAACGGACAATCTCTTTCAAAGTATCAGGATTTCATCCGGAAACTCGTCTGTTACAAAGGGATTTCATTTTTTAAAACTTATTTGAACTCCTGACTTTTTGTGTGTTCAAAATGCACCATTCAAAGCCACATCATCATTTTTCAATCCTTTCTGACTTCATTTGTTATTTTTCATGCATTTACTAATTATTTTGAGCTATAAGACCCTAAAATTGAAAAGCATTTCAAATGAACTATGAAAAGGTTGAAAGTTGGCATGGTATCATCATTTCATCCACATAGCATGCGCAAGAAAGTTGAGAGGGTTACGGCAAAAACTGGATGCACTTCGTGTACAAAACGGACAATCTCTTTCAAAGTATGAGGATTTCATCCGGAAACTCGTCTGTTACAAAGGGATTTCATTTTTTAAACTTATTTGAACTCCTGACTTTTTGTGTGTTCAAAATGCACCATTCAAAGCCACATCATCATTTTTCAATCCTTTCTGACTTCATTTGTTATTTTTCATGCATTTACTAATTATTTTGAGCTATAAGACCCTAAAATTGAAAAGCATTTCAAATGAACTCTGAAAAGGTTGAAAGTTGGCATGGTATCATCATTTCATCCACATAGCATGTGCAAGAAAGTTGAGAGGGTTACGGCAAAAACTGGATGCACTTCGTGTACAAAACGGACAATCTCTTTCAAAGTATCAGGATTTCATCCGGAAACTCGTCTGTTACAAAGGGATTTCATTTTTTAAAACTTATTTGAACTCATGACTTTTTGTGTGTTCAAAATGCACCATTCAAAGCCACATCATCATTTTTCAATCCTTTCTGACTTCATTTGTTATTTTTAATGCATTTACTAATTATTTTGAGCTATAAGACCCTAAAATTGAAAAACATTTCAAATGAACTCTGAAAAGGTTGAAAGTTGGCATGGTATCATCATTTCATCCACATAGCATGCGCAACAAAGTTGAGAGGGTTACGGCAAAAACTGGATGCACTTCGTGTACAAAACGGACAATCTCTTTCAAAGTATCAGGATTTCATCCGGAAACTCGTCTGTTACAAAGGGATTTCATTTTTAAAACTTATTTGAACTCCTGACTTTTTGTGTGTTCAAATGCACCATTCAAAGCCACATCATCATTTTTCAATCCTTTCTGACTTCATTTGTTATTTTTCATGCATTTACTAATTATTTTGAGCTATAAGACCCTAAAATTGAAAAGCATTTCAAATGAACTCTGAAAAGGTTGAAAGTTGGCATGCTATCATCATTTCATCCACATAGCATGTGCAAGAAAGTTGAGAGGGTTACGGCAAAAACTGGATGCACTTCGTGTACAAAACGGACAATCTCTTTCAAAGTATCAGGATTTCATCCGGAAACTCGTCTGTTACAAAGGGATTTCATTTTTTAAACTTATTTGAACTCCTGACTTTTTGTGTGTTCAAAATGCACCATTCAAAGCCACATCATCATTTTTCAATCCTTTCTGACTTCATTTGTTATTTTTCATGCATGTACTAATTATTTTGAGCTATCAGACCCTAAAATTGAAAAGCATTTCAAATGAACTCTGAAAAGGTTGAAAGTTGGCATGATATCATCATTTCATCCACGTAGCATGTGCAAGAAAGTTGAGAGGGTTACGGCAAAAACTGATGCACTTAGTGTACAAACGGACAATCTCTTTCAAAGTATCAGGATTTCATACGGAAACTCGTCTGTTACAAAGGGATTTCATTTTTTTAAACTTATTTGAACTCCTGACTTTTTGTGTGTTCAAAATGCACCATTCAAAGCCACATCATCAATTTTCAATCATTTCTGACTTCATTTGTTATTTTTCATGCATTTACTAATTATTTTGAGCTATAAGACCCTAAAATTGAAAAGTATTTCAAATGAACTCTGAAAAGTTTGAAAGTTGGCATGATATCATCATTTCATCCACATAGCATGTGCAAGAAAGTTGAGAGGGTTACGGCAAAAACTTGATGCACTTCGTGTACAAAACGGACAATCTCTTTCAAAGTATCAGGATTTCATACGGAAACTCGTCCGTTACAAAGGGATTTCATTTTTTAAACTTATTTGAACTCCTGACTTTTTGTGTGTTCAAAATGCACCATTCAAAGCCACATCTTCATTTTTCAATCCTTTCTGACTTCATTTGTTATTTTTCATGCATTTACTAATTATTTTGAGCTATAAGACCCTAAAATTGAAAAGCATTTCAAATGAACTCTGAAAAGTTTGAAAGTTGGCATGGTATCATCATTTCATCCACATAGCATGTGCAAGAAAGTTGAGAGGGTTACGGCAAAAACTGGATGCACTTCGTGTACAAAACGGACAATCTCTTTCAAAGTATCAGGATTTCATCCGGAAACTCGTCTGTTACAAAGGGATTTCATTTTTTAAAACTTATTTGAACTCCTGACTTTTTGTGGGTTCAAAATGCACCATTCAAAGCCACATTATCATTTTTCAATCCTTTCTGACTTCATTTGTTATTTTTCATGCATTTACTAATTATTTTGAGCTATAAGACCCTAAAATTGAAAAGCATTTCAAATGAACTCTGAAAAGTTTGAAAGTTGGCATGATATCATCATTTCATCCACATAGCATGTGCAAGAAAGTTGAGAGGGTTACGGCAAAAACTGGATGCACTTCGTGTACAAAACGGACAATCTCTTTCAAAGTATCAGGATTTCATCCGGAAACTCGTCTGTTACAAAGGGATTTCATTTTTTAAAACTTATTTGAACTCCTGACTTTTTGTGGGTTCAAAATGCACCATTCAAAGCCACATCATCATTTTTCAATCCTTTCTGACTTCATTTGTTATTTTTCATGCATTTACTAATTATTTTGAGCTATAAGACCCTAAAATTGAAAAGCATTTCAAATGAACTCTGAAAAGGTTGAAAGTTGGCATGATATCATCATTTCATCCACATAGCATGTGCAAGAAAGTTGAGAGGGTTACGGCAAAAACTGGATGCACTTCGTGTACAAAACGGACAATCTCTTTCAAAGTATCAGGATTTCATCCGGAAACTCGTCTGTTACAAAGGGATTTCATTTTTTGAAACTTATTTGAACTCCTGACTTTTTGTGTGTTCAAAATGCACCATTCAAAGCCACATCATCATTTTTCAATCCTTTCTGACTTCATTTGTTATTTTTCATGCATTTACTAATTATTTTGAGCTATCAGACCCTAAATTGAAAAGCATTTCAAATGAACTCTGAAAAGGTTGAAAGTTGGCATGATATCATCATTTCATCCACATTAGCATGTGCAAGAAAGTTGAGAGGGTTACGGCAAAAACTGGATGCACTTCGTGTACAAAACGGACAATCTCTTTCAAAGTATCAGGATTTCATCCGGAAACTCGTCTGTTACAAAGGGATTTCATTTTTTAAAACTTATTTGAACTCCTGACTTTTTGTGTGTTCAAAATGCACCATTCAAAGCCACATCATCATTTTTCAATCCTTTCTGACTTCATTTGTTATTTTTCATGCATGTACTAATTATTTTGAGCTATAAGACCCTAAAATTGAAAAGCATTTCAAATGAACTCTGAAAAGGTTGAAAGTTGGCATGATATCATCATTTCATCCACATAGCATGTGCAAGAAAGTTGAGACGGTTACGGCAAAAACTGGATGCACTTCGTGTACAAAACGGACAATCTCTTTCAAAGTATCAGGATTTCATACGGAAACTCGTCTGTTACAAAGGGATTTCATTTTTTAAAACTTATTTGAACTCCTGACTTTTTGTGTGTTCAAAATGCACCATTCAAAGCCACATCATCATTTTTCAATCCTTTCTGACTTCATTTGTTATTTTTAATGCATTTACTAATTATTTTGAGCTATAAGACCCTAAAATTGAAAAGCATTTCAAATCAACTCTGAAAAGGTTGAAAGTTGGCATGGTATCATCATTTCATCCACATAGCATGTGCAAGAAAGTTGAGAGGGTTACGGCAAAAAACTGGATGCACTTCATGTACAAAACAGACAATCTCTTTCAAAGTATCAGATTTCATCCGGAAACTCGTCTGTTACAAAGGGATTTCATTTTTTAAAACTTATTTGAACTCCTGACTTTTTGTGTGTTCAAAATGCACCATTCAAAGCCACATCATCATTTTTCAATCCTTTCTGACTTCATTTGTTATTTTTCATGCATTTACTAATTATTTTGAGCTATAAGACCCTAAAATTGAAAAGCATTTCAAATGAACTCTGAAAAGGTTGAAAGTTGGCATGATATCATCATTTCATCCACATAGCATGTGCAATAAAGTTGAGAGGGTTACGGCAAAAACTGGATGCACTTCGTGTACAAAACGGACAATCTCTTTCAAAGTATCAGGATTTCATACGGAAACTCGTCTGTTACAAAGGGATTTCATTTTTTAAACTTATTTGAACTCCTGACTTTTTGTGTGTTCAAAATGCACCATTCAAAGCCACATCATCATTTTTCAATCCTTTCTGACTTCATTTGTTATTTTTCATGCATTTACTAATTATTTTGAGCTATAAGACCCTAAAATTGAAAAGCATTTCAAATGAACTCTGAAAAGGTTGAAAGTTGGCATGATATCATCATTTCATCCACATAGCATGTGCAAGAAAGTTGAGAGGGTTACGGCAAAAACTGGATGCACTTCGTGTACAAAACGGACAATCTCTTTCAAAGTATCAGGATTTCATCCGGAAACTCGTCTGTTACAAAGGGATTTCATTTTTTAAAACTTATTTGAACTCATGACTTTTTGTGTGTTCAAAATGCACCATTCAAAGCCACATCATCATTTTTCAATCCTTTCTGACTTCATTTGTTATTTTTAATGCATTTACTAATTATTTTGAGCTATAAGACCCTAAAATTGAAAAGCATTTCAAATGAACTCTGAAAAGGTTGAAAGTTGGCATGGTATCATCATTTCATCCACATAGCATGTGCAAGAAAGTTGAGAGGGTTACGGCAAAAACTGGATGCACTTCGTGTACAAAACGGACAATCTCTTTCAAAGTATCAAGATTTCATCCGGAAACTCGTCTGTTACAAAGGGATTTCATTTTTAAAACTTATTTGAACTCCTGACTTTTTGTGTGTTCAAAATGCACCATTCAAAGCCACATCATCATTTTTCAATCCTTTCTGACTTCATTTGTTATATTTCATGCATTTACTAATTATTTTGAGCTATAAGACCCTAAAATTGAAAAGCATTTCAAATGAACTCTGAAAAGGTTGAAAGTTGGCATGATATCATCATTTCATCCACATAGCATGTGCAAGAAAGTTGAGTGGGTTACGGCAAAAACTGGATGCACTTCGTGTACAAAACGGAAAATCTCTTTCAAAGTATCAGGATTTCATCCGGAAACTCGTCTGTTACAAAGGGATTTCATTTTTTAAAACTTATTTGAACTCCTGACTTTTTGTGTGTTCAAAATGCACCATTCAAAGCCACATCATCATTTTTCAATCCTTTCTGACTTCATTTGTTATTTTTCATGCATTTACTAATTATTTTGAGCTATAAGACCCTAAAATTGAAAAGCATTTCAAATGAACTCTGAAAAGTTTGAAAGTTGGCATGATATCATCATTTCATCCACATAGCATGTGCAAGAAAGTTGAGAGGGTTACGGCAAAAACTGGATGCACTTCGTGTACAAAACGGACAATCTCTTTCAAAGTATCAGGATTTCATACGGAAACTCGTCTGTTACAAAGGGATTTCATTTTTTAAAACTTATTTGAACTCCTGACTTTTTGTGTGTTCAAAATGCACCATTCAAAGCCACATCATCATTTTTCAATCCTTTCTGACTTCATTTGTTATTTTTAATGCATTTACTAATTATTTTGAGCTATAAGACCCTAAAATTGAAAAGCATTTCAAATGAACTCTGAAAAGTTTGAAAGTTGGCATGATATCATCATTTCATCCACATAGCATGTGCAAGAAAGTTGAGAGGGTTACGGCAAAAACTGGATGCACTTCGTGTACAAACGGACAATCTCTTTCAAAGTATCAGGATTTCATCCGGAAACTCGTCTGTTACAAAGGGATTTCATTTTTTAAAACTTATTTGAACTCATGACTTTTTGTGTGTTCAAAATGCACCATTCAAAGCCACATCATCATTTTTCAATCCTTTCTGACTTCATTTGTTATTTTCATGCATTTACTAATTATTTTGAGCTATAAGACCCTAAAATTGAAAAGCATTTCAAATGAACTCTGAAAAGTTTGAAAGTTGGCATGATATCATCATTTCATCCACATAGCATGTGCAAGAAAGTTGAGAGGGTTACGGCAAAAACTGGATGCACTTCGTGTACAAAACGGACAATCTCTTTCAAAGTATCAGGATTTCATACGGAAACTCGTCTGTTACAAAGGGATTTCATTTTTAGAACTTATTTGAACTCCTGACTTTTTGTGTGTTCAAAATGCACCATTCAAAGCCACATCTTCATTTTTCAATCCTTTCTGACTTCATTTGTTATTTTTCATGCATTTACTAATTATTTTGAGCTATAAGACCCTAAAATTGAAAAGCATTTCAAATGAACTCTGAAAAGGTTGAAAGTTGGCATGGTATCATCATTTCATCCACATAGCATGTGCAAGAAAGTTGAGAGGGTTACGGCAAAAACTGGATGCACTTCGTGTACAAAACGGACAATCTCTTTCAAAGTATCAGGATTTCATCCGGAAACTCGTCTGTTACAAAGGGATTTCATTTTTTAAAACTTATTTGAACTCCTGACTTTTTGTGTGTTCAAAATGCACCATTCAAAGCCACATCATCATTTTTCAATCCTTTCTGACTTCATTTGTTATTTTTCATGCATTTACTAATTATTTTGAGCTATAAGACCCTAAAATTGAAAAGCATTTCAAATGAACTCTGAAAAGGTTGAAAGTTGGCATGCTATCATCATTTCATCCACATAGCATGTGCAAGAAAGTTGAGAGGGTTACGGCAAAAACTGGATGCACTTCGTGTACAAAACGGACAATCTCTTTGAAAGTATCAGGATTTCATACGGAAACTCGTCTGTTACAAAGGGATTTCATTTTTTAAAACTTATTTGAACTCCTGACTTTTTGTGTGTTCAAAATGCACCATTCAAAGCCACATCATCATTTTTCAATCCTTTCTGACTTCATTTGTTATTTTTCATGCATTTACTAATTATTTTGAGCTATAAGACCCTAAAATTGAAAAGCATTTCAAATGAACTCTGAAAAGTTTGAAAGTTGGCATGATATCATCATTTCATCCACATAGCATGTGCAAGAAAGTTGAGAGGGTTACGGCAAAAACTGGATGCACTTCGTGTACAAAACGGACAATCTCTTTCAAAGTATCAGGATTTCATACGGAAACTCGTCTGTTACAAAGGGATTTCATTTTTTAAAACTTATTTGAACTCCTGACTTTTTGTGTGTTCAAAATGCACCATTCAAAGCCACATCTTCATTTTTCAATCCTTTCTGACTTCATTTGTTATTTTTAATGCATTTACTAATTATTTTGAGCTATAAGACCCTAAAATTGAAAAGCATTTCAAATGAACTCTGAAAAGTTTGAAAGTTGGCATGGTATCATCATTTCATCCACATAGCATGTGCAAGAAAGTTGAGAGGGTTACGGCAAAAACTGGATGCACTTCGTGTACAAAACGGACAATCTCTTTCAAAGTATCAGGATTTCATCCGGAAACTCGTCTGTTACAAAGGGATTTCATTTTTTAAAACTTATTTGAACTCCTGACTTTTTGTGTGTTCAAAATGCACCATTCAAAGCCACATCATCATTTTTCAATCCTTTCTGACTTCATTTGTTATTTTTCATGCATTTACTAATTATTTTGAGCTATAAGACCCTAAAATTGAAAAGCATTTCAAATGAACTCTGAAAAGGTTGAAAGTTGGCATGATATCATCATTTCATCCACATAGCATGTGCAAGAAAGTTGAGAGGGTTACGGCAAAAACTGGATGCACTTCGTGTACAAAACGGACAATCTCTTTCAAAGTATCAGGATTTCATCCGGAAACTCGTCTGTTACAAAGGGATTTCATTTTTAAAACTTATTTGAACTCCTGACTTTTTGTGTGTTCAAAATGCACCATTCAAAGCCACATCATCATTTTTCAATCCTTTCTGACTTCATTTGTTATTTTTCATGCATTTACTAATTATTTTGAGCTATAAGACCCTAAAATTGAAAAGCATTTCAAATGAACTCTGAAAAGGTTGAAAGTTGGCATGATATCATCATTTCATCCACATAGCATGTGCAAGAAAGTTGAGAGGGTTACGGCAAAAACTGGATGCACTTCGTGTACAAAACGGACAATCTCTTTCAAAGTATCAGGATTTCATACGGAAACTCGTCTGTTACAAAGGGATTTCATTTTTAAAACTTATTTGAACTCCTGACTTTTTGTGTGTTCAAAATGCACCATTCAAAGCCACATCATCATTTTCAATCCTTTCTGACTTCATTTGTTATTTTTCATGCATTTACTAATTATTTTGAGCTATAAGACCCTAAAATTGAAAAGCATTTCAAATGAACTCTGAAAAGTTTGAAAGTTGGCATGATATCATCATTTCATCCACATAGCATGTGCAAGAAAGTTGAGAGGGTTACGGCAAAAACTGGATGCACTTCGTGTACAAAACGGACAATCTCTTTCAAAGTATCAGGATTTCATACGGAAACTCGTCTGTTACAAAGGGATTTCATTTTTTAGAACTTATTTGAACTCCTGACTTTTTGTGTGTTCAAAATGCACCATTCAAAGCCACATCTTCATTTTTCAATCCTTTCTGACTTCATTTGTTATTTTTAATGTATTTACTAACTATTTTGAGCTATAAGACCCTAAAATTGAAAAGCATTTCAAATGAACGCTGAAAAGGTTGAAAGTTGGCATGGTATCATCATTTCATCCACATAGCATGTGCAAGAAAGTTGAGAGGGTTACGGCAAAAACTTGATGCACTTCGTGTACAAAACGGACAATCTCTTTCAAAGTATCAGGATTTCATCCGGAAACTCGTCTGTTACAAAGGGATTTCATTTTTTAAAACTTATTTGAACTCCTGACTTTTTGTGTGTTCAAAATGCACCATTCAAAGCCACATCATCATTTTTCAATCCTTTCTGACTTCATTTGTTATTTTTCATGCATTTACTAATTATTTTGAGCTATAAGACCCTAAAATTGAAAAGCATTTCAAATGAACCTGAAAAGGTTGAAAGTTGGCATGATATCATCATTTCATCCACATAGCATGTGCTAGAAAGTTGAGAGGGTTACGGCAAAAACTGGATGCACTTCGTGTACAAAACGGACAATCTCTTTCAAAGTATCAGGATTTCATACGGAAACTCGTCTGTTACAAAGGGATTTCATTTTTTAGAACTTATTTGAACTCCTGACTTTTTGTGTGTTCAAAATGCACCATTCAAAGCCACATCTTCATTTTTCAATCCTTTCTGACTTCATTTGTTATTTTTAATGCATTTACTAACTATTTTGAGCTATAAGACCCTAAAATTGAAAAGCATTTCAAATGAACTCTGAAAAGGTTGAAAGTTGGCATGGTATCATCATTTCATCCACATAGCATGTGCAAGAAAGTTGAGAGGGTCACGGCAAAAACTTGATGCACTTCGTGTACAAAACGGACAATCTCTTTCAAAGTATCAGGATTTCATCCGGAAACTCGTCTGTTACAAAGGGATTTCATTTTTTTAAACTTATTTGAACTCCTGACTTTTTGTGTGTTCAAAATGCACCATTCAAAGCCTCATCATCATTTTTCAATCCTTTCTGACTTCATTTGTTATTTTTCATGCATTTACTAATTATTTTGAGCTATAAGACCCTAAAATTGAAAAGCATTTCAAATGAACTCTGAAAAGGTTGAAAGTTGGCATGATATCATCATTTCATCCACATAGCATGTGCAAGAAAGTTGAGAGGGTTACGGCAAAAACTGGATGCACTTCGTGTACAAAACGGACAATCTCTTTCAAAGTATCAGGATTTCATCCGGAAACTCGTCTGTTACAAAGGGATTTCATTTTTTAAAACTTATTTGAACTCCTGACTTTTTGTGTGTTCAAAATGCACCATTCAAAGCCACATCATCATTTTTCAATCCTTTCTGACTTCATTTGTTATTTTTCATGCATTTACTAATTATTTTGAGCTATAAGACCCTAAAATTGAAAAGCATTTCAAATGAACTCTGAAAAGTTTGAAAGTTGGCATGATATCATCATTTCATCCACATAGCATGTGCAAGAAAGTTGAGAGGGTTACGGCAAAAACTGGATGCACTTCGTGTACAAAACGGACAATCTCTTTCAAAGTATCAGGATTTCATACGGAAACTCGTCTGTTACAAAGGGATTTCATTTTTTAGAACTTATTTGAACTCCTGACTTTTTGTGTGTTCAAAATGCACCATTCAAAGCCACATCTTCATTTTTCAATCCTTTCTGACTTCATTTGTTATTTTTAATGTATTTACTAACTATTTTGAGCTATAAGACCCTAAAATTGAAAAGCATTTCAAATGAACGCTGAAAAGGTTGAAAGTTGGCATGGTATCATCATTTCATCCACATAGCATGTGCAAGAAAGTTGAGAGGGTTACGGCAAAAACTTGATGCACTTCGTGTACAAAACGGACAATCTCTTTCAAAGTATCAGGATTTCATCCGGAAACTCGTCTGTTACAAAGGGATTTCATTTTTTAAAACTTATTTGAACTCCTGACTTTTTGTGTGTTCAAAATGCACCATTCAAAGCCACATCATCATTTTTCAATCCTTTCTGACTTCATTTGTTATTTTTCATGCATTTACTAATTATTTTGAGCTATAAGACCCTAAAATTGAAAAGCATTTCAAATGAACCCTGAAAAGGTTGAAAGTTGGCATGATATCATCATTTCATCCACATAGCATGTGCTAGAAAGTTGAGAGGGTTACGGCAAAAACTGGATGCACTTCGTGTACAAAACGGACAATCTCTTTCAAAGTATCAGGATTTCATACGGAAACTCGTCTGTTACAAAGGGATTTCATTTTTTAGAACTTATTTGAACTCCTGACTTTTTGTGTGTTCAAAATTCACCATTCAAAGCCACATCTTCATTTTTCAATCCTTTCTGACTTCATTTGTTATTTTTAATGCATTTACTAACTATTTTGAGCTATAAGACCCTAAAATTGAAAAGCATTTCAAATGAACTCTGAAAAGGTTGAAAGTTGGCATGGTATCATCATTTCATCCACATAGCATGTGCAAGAAAGTTGAGAGGGTTACGGCAAAAACTTGATGCACTTCGTGTACAAAACGGACAATCTCTTTCAAAGTATCAGGATTTCATCCGGAAACTCGTCTGTTACAAAGGGATTTCATTTTTTTAAACTTATTTGAACTCCTGACTTTTTGTGTGTTCAAAATGCACCATTCAAAGCCTCATCATCATTTTTCAATCCTTTCTGACTTCATTTGTTATTTTTCATGCATTTACTAATTATTTTGAGCTATAAGACCCTAAAATTGAAAAGCATTTCAAATGAACTCTGAAAAGGTTGAAAGTTGGCATGATATCATCATTTCATCCACATAGCATGTGCAAGAAAGTTGAGAGGGTTACGGCAAAAACTGGATGCACTTCGTGTACAAAACGGACAATCTCTTTCAAAGTATCAGGATTTCATCCGGAAACTCGTCTGTTACAAAGGGATTTCATTTTTTTAAACTTATTTGAACTCCTGACTTTTTGTGTGTTCAAAATGCACCATTCAAAGCCACATCATCATTTTTCAATCCTTTCTGACTTCATTTGTTATTTTTCATGCATTTACTAATTATTTTGAGCTATAAGACCCTAAAATTGAAAAGCATTTCAAATGAACTCTGAAAAGGTTGAAAGTTGGCATGATATCATCATTTCATCCACATAGCATGTGCAAGAAAGTTGAGAGGGTTACGGCAAAAACTGGATGCACTTCGTGTACAAAACGGACAATCTCTTTCAAAGTATCAGGATTTCATCCGGAAACTCGTCTGTTACAATGGGATTTCATTTTTTTAAACTTATTTGAACTCCTGACTTTTTGTGTGTTCAAAATGCACCATTCAAAGCCACATCATCATTTTTCAATCCTTTCTGACTTCATTTGTTATTTTTCATGCATTTACTAATTATTTTGAGCTATAAGACCCTAAAATTGAAAAGCATTTCAAATGAACCCTGAAAAGTTTGAAAGTTGGCATGATATCATCATTTCATCCACATAGCATGTGCAAGAAAGTTGAGAGGGTTACGGCAAAAACTGGATGCACTTCGTGTACAAAACGGACAATCTCTTTCAAAGTATCAGGATTTCATACGGAAACTCGTCTGTTACAAAGGGATTTCATTTTTTAAAACTTATTTGAACCCCTGACTTTTTGTGTGTTCAAAATGCACCATTCAAAGCCACATCTTCATTTTTCAATCCTTTCTGACTTCATTTGTTATTTTTAATGCATTTACTAATTATTTTGAGGTATAAGACCCTAAAATTGAAAAGCATTTCAAATGAACTCTGAAAAGGTTGAAAGTTGGCATGATATCATCATTTCATCCACATAGCATGTGCAAGAAAGTTGAGAGGGTTACGGCAAAAACTGGATGCACTTCGTGTACAAAACGGACAATCTCTTTCAAAGTATCAGGATTTCATACGGAAACTCGTCTGTTACAAAGGGATTTCATTTTTTAAAACTTATTTGAACTCCTGACTTTTTGTGTGTTCAAAATGCACCATTCAAAGCCACATCTTCATTTTTCAATCCTTTCTGACTTCATTTGTTATTTTTAATGCATTTACTAATTATTTTGAGGTATAAGACCCTAAAATTGAAAAGCATTTCAAATGAACTCTGAAAAGGTCGAAAGTTGGCATGATATCATCATTTCATCCACATAGCATGTGCAAGAAAGTTGAGAGGGTTACGGCAAAAACTGGATGCACTTCGTGTACAAAACGGACAATCTCTTTCAAAGTATCAGGATTTCATCCGGAAACTCGTCTGTTACAAAGGGATTTCATTTTTTAAAACTTATTTGAACTCCTGACTTTTTGTGTGTTCAAAATGCACCATTGAAAGCCACATCATCATTTTTCAATCCTTTCTGACTTCATTTGTTATTTTTCATGCATTTACTAAGTATTTTGAGCTATCAGACCCTAAAATTGAAAAGCATTTCAAATGAACTCTGAAAAGGTTGAAAGTTGGCATGATATCATCATTTCATCCACATAGCATGTGCAAGAAAGTTGAGAGGGTTACGGCAAAAACTGGATGCACTTCGTGTACAAAACGGACAATCTCTTTCAAAGTATCAGGATTTCATCCGGAAACTCGTCTGTTACAAAGGGATTTCATTTTTTAAAACTTATTTGAACTCCTGACTTTTTGTGTGTTCAAAATGCACCATTCAAAGCCACATCATCATTTTTCAATCCTTTCTGACTTCATTTGTTATTTTTCATGCATTTACTAATTATTTTGAGCTATAAGACCCTAAAATTGAAAAGCATTTCAAATGAACTCTGAAAAGGTTGAAAGTTGGCCTGATATCATCATTTCATCCACATAGCATGTGCAAGAAAGTTGAGAGGGTTACGGCAAAAACTGGATGCACTTCGTGTACAAAACGGACAATCTCTTTCAAAGTATCAGGATTTCATACGGAAACTCGTCTGTTACAAAGGGATTTCATTTTTTAAACCTTATTTGAACTCCTGACTTTTTGTGTGTTCAAAATGCACCATTCAAAGCCACAGCATCATTTTTCAATCCTTTCTGACTTCATTTGTTATTTTTCATGCATTTACTAAGTATTTTGAGCTATAAGACCCTTAAATTGAAAAGCATTTCAAATGAACTCTGAAAAGGTTGAAAGTTGGCATGATATCATCATTTCATCCACATAGCATGTGCAAGAAAGTTGAGAGGGTTACGGCAAAAACTGGATGCACTTCGTGTACAAAACGGACAATCTCTTTCAAAGTATCAGGATTTCATACGGAAACTCGTCTGTTACGAAGGGATTTCATTTTTTAAAACTTATTTGAACTCCTGACTTTTTGTGTGTTCAAAATGCACCATTCAAAGCCACATCATCATTTTTCAATCCTTTCTGACTTCATTTGTTATTTTTCATGCATTTACTAATTATTTTGAGCTATAAGACCCTAAAATTGAAAAGCATTTCAAATGAACTCTGAAAAGGTTGATAGTTGGCATGGTATCATCATTTCATCCACATAGCATGTGCAAGAAAGTTGAGAGGGTTACGGCAAAAACTGGATGCAATTCGTGTACAAAACGGACAATCTCTTTCAAAGTATCAGGATTTCATCCGGAAACTCGTCTGTTACAAAGGGATTTCATTTTTTAAAACTTATTTGAACTCCTGACTTTTTGTGTGTTCAAAATGCACCATTCAAAGCCACATCATCATTTTTCAATCCTTTCTGACTTCATTTGTTATTTTTCATGCATTTACTAATTATTTTGAGCTATAAGACCCTAAAATTGAAAAGCATTTCAAATGAACCCTGAAAAGGTTGAAAGTTGGCATGATATCATCATTTCATCCACATAGCATGTGCAAGAAAGTTGAGAGGGTTACGGCAAAAACTGGATGCACTTCGTGTACAAAACGGACAATCTCTTTCAAAGTATCAGGATTTCATCCGGAAACTCGTCTGTTACAAAGGGATTTCATTTTTTAAAACTTATTTGAACTCCTGACTTTTTGTGTGTTCAAAATGCACCATTCAAAGCCACATCATCATTTTTCAATCCTTTCTGACTTCATTTGTTATTTTTCATGCATTTACTAAGTATTTTGAGCTATAAGACCCTTAAATTGAAAAGCATTTCAAATGAACTCTGAAAAGGTTGAAAGTTGGCATGATATCATCATTTCATCCACATAGCATGTGCAAGAAAGTTGAGAGGGTTACGGCAAAAACTGGATGCACTTCGTGTACAAAACGGACAATCTCTTTCAAAGTATCAGGATTTCATACGGAAACTCGTCTGTTACAAAGGGATTTCATTTTTTAAAACTTATTTGAACTCCTGACTTTTTGTGTGTTCAAAATGCACCATTCAAAGCCACATCATCATTTTTCAATCCTTTCTGACTTCATTTGTTATTTTTCATGCATTTACTAATTATTTTGAGCTATAAGACCCTAAAATTGAAAAGCATTTCAAATGAACTCTGAAAAGGTTGAAAGTTGGCATGATATCATCATTTCATCCACATAGCATGTGCAAGAAAGTTGAGAGGGTTACGGCAAAAACTTGATGCACTTCCTGTACAAAACGGACAATCTCTTTCAAAGTATCAGGATTTCATCCGGAAACTCGTCTGTTACAAAGGGATTTCATTTTTTAAAACTTATTTGAACTCCTGACTTTTTGTGTGTTCAAAATGCACCATTCAAAGCCACATCATCATTTTTCAATCCTTTCTGACTTCATTTGTTATTTTTCATGCATTTACTAATTATTTTGAGCTATAAGACCCTAAAATTGAAAAGCATTTCAAATGAACCCTGAAAAGGTTGAAAGTTGGCATGATATCATCATTTCATCCACATAGCATGTGCAAGAAAGTTGAGAGGGTTACGGCAAAAACTGGATGCACTTCGTGTACAAAACGGACAATCTCTTTCAAAGTATCAGGATTTCATCCGGAAACTCGTCTGTTACAAAGGGATTTCATTTTTTAAAACTTATTTGAACTCCTGACTTTTTGTGTGTTCAAAATGCACCATTCAAAGCCACATCATCATTTTTCAATCCTTTCTGACTTCATTTGTTATTTTTCATGCATTTACTAACTATTTTGAGCTATCAGACCCTAAAATTGAAAAGCATTTCAAATGAACTCTGAAAAGGTTGAAAGTTGGCATGATATCATCATTTCATCCACATAGCATGTGCAAGAAAGTTGAGAGGGTTACGGCAAAAACTTGATGCACTTCGTGTACAAAACGGACAATCTCTTTCAAAGTATCAGGATTTCATCCGGAAACTCGTCTGTTACAAAGGGATTTCATTTTTTAAAACTTATTTGAACTCCTGACTTTTTGTGTGTTCAAAATGCACCATTCAAAGCCACATCATCATTTTTCAATCCTTTCTGACTTCATTTGTTATTTTTCATGCATTTACTAATTATTTTGAGCTATAAGACCCTAAAATTGAAAAGCATTTCAAATGAACTCTGAAAAGGTTGAAAGTTCGCATGATATCATCATTTCATCCACATAGCATGTGCAAGAAAGTTGAGAGGGTTACGGCAAAAACTGGATGCACTTCCTGTACAAAACGGACAATCTCTTTCAAAGTATCAGGATTTCATCCGGAAACTCGTCTGTTACAAAGGGATTTCATTTTTTAAAACTTATTTGAACTCCTGACTTTTTGTGTGTTCAAAATGCACCATTCAAAGCCACATCATCATTTTTCAATCCTTTCTGACTTCATTTGTTATTTTTCATGCATTTACTAAGTATTTTGAGCTATCAGACCCTAAAATTGAAAAGCATTTCAAATGAACTCTGAAAAGGTTGAAAGTTGGCATGATATCATCATTTCATCCACATAGCATGTGCAAGAAAGTTGAGAGGGTTACGGCAAAAACTGGATGCACTTCGTGTACAAAACGGACAATCTCTTTCAAAGTATCAGGATTTCATCCGGAAACTCGTCTGTTACAAAGGGATTTCATTTTTTAAAACTTATTTGAACTCCTGACTTTTTGTGTGTTCAAAATGCACCATTCAAAGCCACATCATCATTTTTCAATCCTTTCTGACTTCATTTGTTATTTTTCATGCATTTACTAATTATTTTGAGCTATAAGACCCTAAAATTGAAAAGCATTTCAAATGAACTCTGAAAAGGTTGAAAGTTGGCCTGATATCATCATTTCATCCACATAGCATGTGCAAGAAAGTTGAGAGGGTTACGGCAAAAACTGGATGCACTTCGTGTACAAAACGGACAATCTCTTTCAAAGTATCAGGATTTCATCCGGAAACTCGTCTGTTACAAAGGGATTTCATTTTTTTAAACTTATTTGAACTCCTGACTTTTTGTGTGTTCAAAATGCACCATTCAAAGCCACATCATCATTTTTCAATCCTTTCTGACTTCATTTGTTATTTATCATACATTTACTAATTATTTTGAGCTATAAGACCCTAAAATTGAAAAGCATTTCAAATGAACCCTGAAAAGGTTGAAAGTTGGCATGATATCATCATTTCATCCACATAGCATGTGCAAGAAAGTTGAGAGGGTTACGGCAAAAACTGGATGCACTTCGTGTACAAAACGGACAATCTCTTTCAAAGTATCAGGATTTCATCCGGAAACTCGTCTGTTACAAAGGGATTTCATTTTTTAAAACTTATTTGAACTCCTGACTTTTTGTGTGTTCAAAATGCACCATTCAAAGCCACATCATCATTTTTCAATCCTTTCTGACTTCATTTGTTATTTTTCATGCATTTACTAAGTATTTTGAGCTATCAGACCCTAAAATTGAAAAGCATTTCAAATGAACTCTGAAAAGGTTGAAAGTTGGCATGATATCATCATTTCATCCACATAGCATGTGCAAGAAAGTTGAGAGGGTTACGGCAAAAACTGGATGCACTTCGTGTACAAAACGGACAATCTCTTTCAAAGTATCAGGATTTCATCCGGAAACTCGTCTGTTACAAAGGGATTTCATTTTTTAAAACTTATTTGAACTCCTGACTTTTTGTGTGTTCAAAATGCACCATTCAAAGCCACATCATCATTTTTCAATCCTTTCTGACTTCATTTGTTATTTTTCATGCATTTACTAATTATTTTGAGCTATAAGACCCTAAAATTGAAAAGCATTTCAAATGAACTCTGAAAAGGTTGAAAGTTGGCATGATATCATCATTTCATCCACATAGCATGTGCAAGAAAGTTGAGAGGGTTACGGCAAAAACTGGATGCACTTCCTGTACAAAACGGACAATCTCTTTCAAAGTATCAGGATTTCATCCGGAAACTCGTCTGTTACAAAGGGATTTCATTTTTTTAAACTTATTTGAACTCCTGACTTTTTGTGTGTTCAAAATGCACCATTCAAAGCCACATCATCATTTTCCAATCCTTTCTGACTTCATTTGTTATTTTTCATGCATTTACTAAGTATTTTGAGCTATCAGACCCTAAAATTGAAAAGCATTTCAAATGAACTCTGAAAAGGTTGAAAGTTGGCATGATATCATCATTTCATCCACATAGCATGTGCAAGAAAGTTGAGAGGGTTACGGCAAAAACTGGATGCACTTCGTGTACAAAACGGACAATCTCTTTCAAAGTATCAGGATTTCATCCGGAAACTCGTCTGTTACAAAGGGATTTCATTTTTTAAAACTTATTTGAACTCCTGACTTTTTGTGTGTTCAAAATGCACCATTCAAAGCCACATCATCATTTTTCAATCCTTTCTGACTTCATTTGTTATTTTTCATGCATTTACTAATTATTTTGAGCTATAAGACCCTAAAATTGAAAAGCATTTCAAATGAACTCTGAAAAGGTTGAAAGTTGGCATGATATCATCATTTCATCCACATAGCATGTGCAAGAAAGTTGAGAGGGTTACGGCAAAAACTGGATGCACTTCGTGTACAAAACGGACAATCTCTTTCAAAGTATCAGGATTTCATACGGAAACTCGTCTGTTACAAAGGGATTTCATTTTTTAAAACTTATTTGAACTCCTGACTTTTTGTGTGTTCAAAATGCACCATTCAAAGCCACATCATCATTTTTCAATCCTTTCTGACTTCATTTGTTATTTTTCATGCATTTACTAATTATTTTGAGCTATAAGACCCTAAAATTGAAAAGCATTTCAAATGAACTCTGAAAAGGTTGAAAGTTGGCATGATATCATCATTTCATCCACATAGCATGTGCAAGAAAGTTGAGAGGGTTACGGCAAAAACTGGATGCACTTCGTGTACAAAACGGACAATCTCTTTCAAAGTATCAGGATTTCATCCGGAAACTCGTCTGTTACAAAGGGATTTCATTTTTTAAAACTTATTTGAACTCCTGACTTTTTGTGTGTTCAAAATGCACCATTCAAAGCCACATCATCATTTTTCAATCCTTTCTGACTTCATTTGTTATTTTTCATGCATTTACTAATTATTTTGAGCTATAAGACCCTAAAATTGAAAAGCATTTCAAATGAACTCTGAAAAGGTTGAAAGTTGGCATGATATCATCATTTCATCCACATAGCATGTGCAAGAAAGTTGAGAGGGTTACGGCAAAAACTGGATGCACTTCCTGTACAAAACGGACAATCTCTTTCAAAGTATCAGGATTTCATCCGGAAACTCGTCTGTTACAAAGGGATTTCATTTTTTAAAACTTATTTGAACTCCTGACTTTTTGTGTGTTCAAAATGCACCATTCAAAGCCACATCATCATTTTTCAATCCTTTCTGACTTCATTTGTTATTTTTCATGCATTTACTAATTATTTTGAGCTATAAGACCCTAAAATTGAAAAGCATTTCAAATGAACTCTGAAAAGGTTGAAAGTTGGCATGATATCATCATTTCATCCACATAGCATGTGCAAGAAAGTTGAGAGGGTTACGGCAAAAACTGGATGCACTTCGTGTACAAAACGGACAATCTCTTTCAAAGTATCAGGATTTCATACGGAAACTCGTCTGTTACAAAGGGATTTCATTTTTTAAAACTTATTTGAACTCCTGACTTTTTGTGTGTTCAAAATGCACCATTCAAAGCCACATCATCATTTTTCAATCCTTTCTGACTTCATTTGTTATTTTTCATGCATTTACTAATTATTTTGAGCTATAAGACCCTAAAATTGAAAAGCATTTCAAATGAACTCTGAAAAGGTTGAAAGTTGGCATGATATCATCATTTCATCCACATAGCATGTGCAAGAAAGTTGAGAGGGTTACGGCAAAAACTTGATGCACTTCGTGTACAAAACGGACAATCTCTTTCAAAGTATCAGGATTTCATCCGGAAACTCGTCTGTTACAAAGGGATTTCATTTTTTTAAACTTATTTGAACTCCTGACTTTTTGTGTGTTCAAAATGCACCATTCAAAGCCTCATCATCATTTTTCAATCCTTTCTGACTTCATTTGTTATTTTTCATGCATTTACTAATTATTTTGAGCTATAAGACCCTAAAATTGAAAAGCATTTCAAATGAACTCTGAAAAGGTTGATAGTTGGCATGGTATCATCATTTCATCCACATAGCATGTGCAAGAAAGTTGAGAGGGTTACGGCAAAAACTGGATGCAATTCGTGTACAAAACGGACAATCTCTTTCAAAGTATCAGGATTTCATCCGGAAACTCGTCTGTTACAAAGGGATTTCATTTTTTTAAACTTATTTGAACTCCTGACTTTTTGTGTGTTCAAAATGCACCATTCAAAGCCACATCATCATTTTTCAATCCTTTCTGACTTCATTTGTTATTTTTCATGCATTTACTAATTATTTTGAGCTATAAGACCCTAAAATTGAAAAGCATTTCAAATGAACTCTGAAAAGGTTGAAAGTTGGCATGATATCATCATTTCATCCACATAGCATGTGCAAGAAAGTTGAGAGGGTTACGGCAAAAACTGGATGCACTTCGTGTACAAAACGGACAATCTCTTTCAAAGTATCAGGATTTCATCCGGAAACTCGTCTGTTACAAAGGGATTTCATTTTTTTAAACTTATTTGAACTCCTGACTTTTTGTGTGTTCAAAATGCACCATTCAAAGCCACATCATCATTTTTCAATCCTTTCTGACTTCATTTGTTATTTATCATGCATTTACTAATTATTTTTAGCTATAAGACCCTAAAATTGAAAAGCATTTCAAATGAACCCTGAAAAGGTTGAAAGTTGGCATGATATCATCATTTCATCCACATAGCATGTGCAAGAAAGTTGAGAGGGTTACGGCAAAAACTGGATGCACTTCGTGTACAAAACGGACAATCTCTTTCAAAGTATCAGGATTTCATCCGGAAACTCGTCTGTTACAAAGGGATTTCATTTTTTAAAACTTATTTGAACTCCTGACTTTTTGTGTGTTCAAAATGCACCATTCAAAGCCACATCATCATTTTTCAATCCTTTGTGACTTCATTTGTTATTTTTCATGCATTTACTAATTATTTTGAGCTATAAGACCCTAAAATTGAAAAGCATTTCAAATGAACCCTGAAAAGGTTGAAAGTTGGCATGGTATCATCATTTCATCCACATAGCATGTGCAAGAAAGTTGAGAGGGTTACGGCAAAAACTGGATGCACTTCGTGTACAAAACGGACAATCTCTTTCAAAGTATCAGGATTTCATCCGGAAACTCGTCTGTTACAAAGGGATTTCATTTTTTAAAACTTATTTGAACTCCTGACTTTTTGTGTGTTCAAAATGCACCATTCAAAGCCACATCATCATTTCTCAATCCTTTCTGACTTCATTTGTTATTTTTCATGCATTTACTAATTATTTTGAGCTATAAGACCCTAAAATTGAAAAGCATTTCAAATGAACTCTGAAAAGGTTGAAAGTTGGCATGATATCATCATTTCATCCACATAGCATGTGCAAGAAAGTTGAGAGGGTTACGGCAAAAACTGGATGCACTTCGTGTACAAAACGGACAATCTCTTTCAAAGTATCAGGATTTCATCCGGAAACTCGTCTGTTACAAAGGGATTTCATTTTTTAAAACTTATTTGAACTCCTGACTTTTTGTGTGTTCAAAATGCACCATTCAAAGCCACATCATCATTTTTCAATCCTTTCTGACTTCATTTGTTATTTTTCATGCATTTACTAATTATTTTGAGCTATAAGACCCTAAAATTGAAAAGCATTTCAAATGAACTCTGAAAAGGTTGAAAGTTGGCATGATATCATCATTTCATCCACATAGCATGTGCAAGAAAGTTGAGAGGGTTACGGCAAAAACTTGATGCACTTCGTGTACAAAACGGACAATCTCTTTCAAAGTATCAGGATTTCATCCGGAAACTCGTCTGTTACAAAGGGATTTCATTTTTTAAAACTTATTTGAACTCCTGACTTTTTGTGTGTTCAAAATGCACCATTCAAAGCCACATCATCATTTTTCAATCCTTTCTGACTTCATTTGTTATTTTTCATGCATTTACTAATTATTTTGAGCTATAAGACCCTAAAATTGAAAAGCATTTCAAATGAACCCTGAAAAGGTTGAAAGTTGGCATGGTATCATCATTTCATCCACATAGCATGTGCAAGAAAGTTGAGAGGGGTTACGGCAAAAACTGGATGCACTTCGTGTACAAAACGGACAATCTCTTTCAAAGTATCAGGATTTCATCCGGAAACTCGTCTGTTACAAAGGGATTTCATTTTTTAAAACTTATTTGAACTCCTGACTTTTTGTGTGTTCAAAATGCACCATTCAAAGCCACATCATCATTTTTCAATCCTTTCTGACTTCATTTGTTATTTTTCATGCATTTACTAATTATTTTGAGCTATAAGACCCTAAAATTGAAAAGCATTTCAAATGAACCCTGAAAAGGTTGAAAGTTGGCATGGTATCATCATTTCATCCACATAGCATGTGCAAGAAAGTTGAGAGGGTTACGGCAAAAACTGGATGCACTTCGTGTACAAAACGGACAATCTCTTTCAAAGTATCAGGATTTCATCCGGAAACTCGTCTGTTACAAAGGGATTTCATTTTTTTAAACTTATTTGAACTCCTGACTTTTTGTGTGTTCAAAATGCACCATTCAAAGCCACATCATCATTTCTCAATCCTTTCTGACTTCATTTGTTATTTTTCATGCATTTACTAATTATTTTGAGCTATAAGACCCTAAAATTGAAAAGCATTTCAAATGAACTCTGAAAAGGTTGAAAGTTGGCATGATATCATCATTTCATCCACATAGCATGTGCAAGAAAGTTGAGAGGGTTACGGCAAAAACTGGATGCACTTCGTGTACAAAACGGACAATCTCTTTCAAAGTATCAGGATTTCATCCGGAAACTCGTCTGTTACAAAGGGATTTCATTTTTTAAAACTTATTTGAACTCCTGACTTTTTGTGTGTTCAAAATGCACCATTCAAAGCCACATCATCATTTTTCAATCCTTTCTGACTTCATTTGTTATTTTTCATGCATTTACTAATTATTTTGAGCTATAAGACCCTAAAATTGAAAAGCATTTCAAATGAACTCTGAAAAGGTTGAAAGTTGGCATGATATCATCATTTCATCCACATAGCATGTGCAAGAAAGTTGAGAGGGTTACGGCAAAAACTTGATGCACTTCGTGTACAAAACGGACAATCTCTTTCAAAGTATCAGGATTTCATCCGGAAACTCGTCTGTTACAAAGGGATTTCATTTTTTAAAACTTATTTGAACTCCTGACTTTTTGTGTGTTCAAAATGCACCATTCAAAGCCACATCATCATTTTTCAATCCTTTCTGACTTCATTTGTTATTTTTCATGCATTTACTAATTATTTTGAGCTATAAGACCCTAAAATTGAAAAGCATTTCAAATGAACCCTGAAAAGGTTGAAAGTTGGCATGGTATCATCATTTCATCCACATAGCATGTGCAAGAAAGTTGAGAGGGTTACGGCAAAAACTGGATGCACTTCGTGTACAAAACGGACAATCTCTTTCAAAGTATCAGGATTTCATCCGGAAACTCGTCTGTTACAAAGGGATTTCATTTTTTAAAACTTATTTGAACTCCTGACTTTTTGTGTGTTCAAAATGCACCATTCAAAGCCACATCATCATTTTTCAATCCTTTCTGACTTCATTTGTTATTTTTCATGCATTTACTAATTATTTTGAGCTATAAGACCCTAAAATTGAAAAGCATTTCAAATGAACCCTGAAAATGTTGAAAGTTGGCATGGTATCATCATTTCATCCACATAGCATGTGCAAGAAAGTTGAGAGGGTTACGGCAAAAACTGGATGCACTTCGTGTACAAAACGGACAATCTCTTTCAAAGTATCAGGATTTCATCCGGAAACTCGTCTGTTACAAAGGGATTTCATTTTTTAAAACTTATTTGAACTCCTGACTTTTTGTGTGTTCAAAATGCACCATTCAAAGCCACATCATCATTTTTCAATCCTTTCTGACTTCATTTGTTATTTTTCATGCATGTACTAATTATTTTGAGCTATAAGACCCTAAAATTGAAAAGCATTTCAAATGAACCCTGAAAAGGTTGAAAGTTGGCATGGTATCATCATTTCATCCACATAGCATGTGCAAGAAAGTTGAGAGGGTTACGGCAAAAACTGGATGCACTTCGTGTACAAAACGGACAATCTCTTTCAAAGTATCAGGATTTCATCCGGAAACTCGTCTGTTACAAAGGGATTTCATTTTTTAAAACTTATTTGAACTCCTGACTTTTTGTGTGTTCAAAATGCACCATTCAAAGCCACATCATCATTTTTCAATCCTTTCTGACTTCATTTGTTATTTTTCATGCATGTACTAATTATTTTGAGCTATAAGACCCTAAAATTGAAAAGCATTTCAAATGAACTCTGAAAAGGTTGAAAGTTGGCATGGTATCATCATTTCATCCACATAGCATGTGCAAGAAAGTTGAGAGGGTTACGGCAAAAACTGGATGCACTTCGTGTACAAAATGGACAATCTCTTTCAAAGTATCAGGATTTCATCCGGAAACTCGTCTGTTACAAAGGGATTTCATTTTTTAAAACTTATTTGAACTCCTGACTTTTTGTGTGTTCAAAATGCACCATTCAAAGCCACATCATCATTTTTCAATCCTTTGTGAGTTCATTTGTTATTTTTCATGCATTTACTAATTATTTTGAGCTATAAGACCCTAAAATTGAAAAGCATTTCAAATGAACCCTGAAAAGGTTGAAAGTTGGCATGGTATCATCATTTCATCCACATAGCATGTGCAAGAAAGTTCAGAGGGTTACGGCAAAAACTGGATGCACTTCGTGTACAAAACGGACAATCTCTTTCAAAGTATCAGGATTTCATCCGGAAACTCGTCTGTTACAAAGGGATTTCATTTTTTAAAACTTATTTGAACTCCTGACTTTTTGTGTGTTCAAAATGCACCATTCAAAGCCACATCATCATTTTTCAATCCTTTCTGACTTCATTTGTTATTTTTCATGCATGTACTAATTATTTTGAGCTATAAGACCCTAAAATTGAAAAGCATTTCAAATGAACTCTGAAAAGGTTGAAAGTTGGCATGATATCATCATTTCATCCACATGGCATGTGCAAGAAAGTTGAGAGGGTTACGGCAAAAACTGGATGCACTTCGTGTACAAAACGGACAATCTCTTTCAAAGTATCAGGATTTCACCCGGAAACTCGTGTGTTACAAAGGGATTTCATTTTTTAAAACTTATTTGAACTCCTGACTTTTTGTGTGTTCAAAATGCACCATTCAAAGCCACATCATCATTTTTCAATCCTTTGTGACTTCATTTGTTATTTTTCATGCATTTACTAATTATTTTGAGCTATAAGACCCTAAAATTGAAAAGCATTTCAAATGAACCCTGAAAAGGTTGAAAGTTGGCATGATATCATCATTTCATCCACATAGCATGTGCAAGAAAGTTGAGAGGGTTACGGCAAAAACTGGATGCACTTCGTGTACAAAACGGACAATCTCTTTCAAAGTATCAGGATTTCATCCGGAAACTCGTCTGTTACAAAGGGATTTCATTTTTTAAAACTTATTTGAACTCCTGACTTTTTGTGTGTTCAAAATGCACCATTCAAAGCCACATCATCATTTTTCAATCCTTTCTGACTTCATTTGTTATTTTTCATGCATTTACTAATTATTTTGAGCTATAAGACCCTAAAATTGAAAAGCATTTCAAATGAACCCTGAAAAGGTTGAAAGTTGGCATGGTATCATCATTTCATCCACATAGCATGTGCAAGAAAGTTGAGAGGGTTACGGCAAAAACTGGATGCACTTCGTGTACAAAAAGGACAATCTCTTTCAAAGTATCAGGATTTCATCCGGAAACTCGTCTGTTACAAAGGGATTTCATTTTTTAAAACTTATTTGAACTCCTGACTTTTTGTGTGTTCAAAATGCACCATTCAAAGCCACATCATCATTTTTCAATCCTTTCTGACTTCATTTGTTATTTTTCATGCATGTACTAATTATTTTGAGCTATAAGACCCTAAAATTGAAAAGCATTTCAAATGAACCCTGAAAAGGTTGAAAGTTGGCATGGTATCATCATTTCATCCACATAGCATGTGCAAGAAAGTTGAGAGGGTTACGGCAAAAACTGGATGCACTTCGTGTACAAAACGGACAATCTCTTTCAAAGTATCAGGATTTCATCCGGAAACTCGTCTGTTACAAAGGGATTTCATTTTTTTAAACTTATTTGAACTCCTGACTTTTTGTGTGTTCAAAATGCACCATTCAAAGCCACATCATCATTTTTCAATCCTTTGTGACTTCATTTGTTATTTTTCATGCATTTACTAATTATTTTGAGCTATAAGACCCTAAAATTGAAAAGCATTTCAAATGAACCCTGAAAAGGTTGAAAGTTGGCATGGTATCATCATTTCATCCACATAGCATGTGCAAGAAAGTTGAGAGGGTTACGGCAAAAACTGGATGCACTTCGTGTACAAAACGGACAATCTCTTTCAAAGTATCAGGATTTCATCCGGAAACTCGTCTGTTACAAAGGGATTTCATTTTTTAAAACTTATTTGAACTCCTGACTTTTTGTGTGTTCAAAATGCACCATTCAAAGCCACATCATCATTTTTCAATCCTTTCTGACTTCATTTGTTATTTTTCATGCATGTACTAATTATTTTGAGCTATAAGACCCTAAAATTGAAAAGCATTTCAAATGAACTCTGAAAAGGTTGAAAGTTGGCATGATATCATCATTTCATCCACATGGCATGTGCAAGAAAGTTGAGAGGGTTACGGCAAAAACTGGATGCACTTCGTGTACAAAACGGACAATCTCTTTCAAAGTATCAGGATTTCACCCGGAAACTCGTGTGTTACAAAGGGATTTCATTTTTTAAAACTTATTTGAACTCCTGACTTTTTGTGTGTTCAAAATGCACCATTCAAAGCCACATCATCATTTTTCAATCCTTTCTGACTTCATTTGTTATTTTTCATGCATTTACTAATTATTTTGAGCTATAAGACCCTAAAATTGAAAAGCATTTCAAATGAACCCTGAAAAGGTTGAAAGTTGGCATGATATCATCATTTCATCCACATAGCATGTGCAAGAAAGTTGAGAGGGTTACGGCAAAAACTGGATGCACTTCGTGTACAAAACGGACAATCTCTTTCAAAGTATCAGGATTTCATCCGGAAACTCGTCTGTTACAAAGGGATTTCATTTTTTTAAACTTATTTGAACTCCTGACTTTTTGTGTGTTCAAAATGCACCATTCAAAGCCACATCATCATTTTTCAATCCTTTCTGACTTCATTTGTTATTTTTCATGCATTTACTAATTATTTTGAGCTATCAGACCCTAAAATTGAAAAGCATTTCAAATGAACTCTGAAAAGGTTGAAAGTTGGCATGGTATCATCATTTCATCCACATAGCATGTGCAAGAAAGTTGAGAGGGTTACGGCAAAAACTGGATGCACTTCGTGTACAAAACGGACAATCTCTTTCAAAGTATCAGGATTTCATCCGGAAACTCGTCTGTTACAAAGGGATTTCATTTTTTAAAACTTATTTGAACTCCTGACTTTTTGTGTGTTCAAAATGCACCATTCAAAGCCACATCATCATTTTTCAATCCTTTGTGACTTCATTTGTTATTTTTCATGCATTTACTAATTATTTTGAGCTATAAGACCCTAAAATTGAAAAGCATTTCAAATGAACCCTGAAAAGGTTGAAAGTTGGCATGGTATCATCATTTCATCCACATAGCATGTGCAAGAAAGTTGAGAGGGTTACGGCAAAAACTGGATGCACTTCGTGTACAAAACGGACAATCTCTTTCAAAGTATCAGGATTTCATCCGGAAACTCGTCTGTTCCAAAGGGATTTCATTTTTTAAAACTTATTTGAACTCCTGACTTTTTGTGTGTTCAAAATGCACCATTCAAAGCCACATCATCATTTTTCAATCCTTTCTGACTTCATTTGTTATTTTTCATGCATGTACTAATTATTTTGAGCTATAAGACCCTAAAATTGAAAAGCATTTCAAATGAACTCTGAAAAGGTTGAAAGTTGGCATGATATCATCATTTCATCCACATGGCATGTGCAAGAAAGTTGAGAGGGTTACGGCAAAAACTGGATGCACTTCGTGTACAAAACGGACAATCTCTTTCAAAGTATCAGGATTTCACCCGGAAACTCGTGTGTTACAAAGGGATTTCATTTTTTAAAACTTATTTGAACTCCTGACTTTTTGTGTGTTCAAAATGCACCATTCAAAGCCACATCATCATTTTTCAATCCTTTCTGACTTCATTTGTTATTTTTCATGCATTTACTAATTATTTTGAGCTATAAGACCCTAAAATTGAAAAGCATTTCAAATGAACCCTGAAAAGGTTGAAAGTTGGCATGATATCATCATTTCATCCACATAGCATGTGCAAGAAAGTTGAGAGGGTTACGGCAAAAACTGGATGCACTTCGTGTACAAAACGGACAATCTCTTTCAAAGTATCAGGATTTCATCCGGAAACTCGTCTGTTACAAAGGGATTTCATTTTTTAAAACTTATTTGAACTCCTGACTTTTTGTGTGTTCAAAATGCACCATTCAAAGCCACATCATCATTTTTCAATCCTTTCTGACTTCATTTGTTATTTTTCATGCATTTACTAATTATTTTGAGCTATCAGACCCTAAAATTGAAAAGCATTTCAAATGAACTCTGAAAAGGTTGAAAGTTGGCATGGTATCATCATTTCATCCACATAGCATGTGCAAGAAAGTTGAGAGGGTTACGGCAAAAACTTGATGCACTTCGTGTACAAAACGGACAATCTCTTTCAAAGTATCAGGATTTCATCCGGAAACTTGTCTGTTACAAAGGGATTTCATTTTTTAAAACTTATTTGAACTCCTGACTTTTTGTGTGTTCAAAATGCACCATTCAAAGCCACATCATCATTTTTCAATCCTTTCTGACTTCATTTGTTATTTTTCATGCATTTACTAATTATTTTGAGCTATAAGACCCTAAAATTGAAAAGCATTTCAAATGAACCCTGAAAAGGTTGAAAGTTGGCATGATATCATCATTTCATCCACATAGCATGTGCAAGAAAGTTGAGAGGGTTACGGCAAAAACTGGATGCACTTCGTGTACAAAACGGACAATCTCTTTCAAAGTATCAGGATTTCATCCGGAAACTCGTCTGTTACAAAGGGATTTCATTTTTTTAAACTTATTTGAACTCCTGACTTTTTGTGTGTTCAAAATGCACCATTCAAAGCCACATCATCATTTTTCAATCCTTTCTGACTTCATTTGTTATTTTTCATGCATTTACTAATTATTTTGAGCTATCAGACCCTAAAATTGAAAAGCATTTCAAATGAACTCTGAAAAGGTTGAAAGTTGGCATGGTATCATCATTTCATCCACATAGCATGTGCAAGAAAGTTGAGAGGGTTACGGCAAAAACTGGATGCACTTCGTGTACAAAACGGACAATCTCTTTCAAAGTATCAGGATTTCATCCGGAAACTCGTCTGTTACAAAGGGATTTCATTTTTTAAAACTTATTTGAACTCCTGACTTTTTGTGTGTTCAAAATGCACCATTCAAAGCCACATCATCATTTTTCAATCCTTTGTGACTTCATTTGTTATTTTTCATGCATTTACTAATTATTTTGAGCTATAAGACCCTAAAATTGAAAAGCATTTCAAATGAACCCTGAAAAGGTTGAAAGTTGGCATGGTATCATCATTTCATCCACATAGCATGTGCAAGAAAGTTGAGAGGGTTACGGCAAAAACTGGATGCACTTCGTGTACAAAACGGACAATCTCTTTCAAACTATCAGGATTTCATCCGGAAACTCGTCTGTTCCAAAGGGATTTCATTTTTTAAAACTTATTTGAACTCCTGACTTTTTGTGTGTTCAAAATGCACCATTCAAAGCCACATCATCATTTTTCAATCCTTTCTGACTTCATTTGTTATTTTTCATGCATGTACTAATTATTTTGAGCTATAAGACCCTAAAATTGAAAAGCATTTCAAATGAACTCTGAAAAGGTTGAAAGTTGGCATGATATCATCATTTCATCCACATGGCATGTGCAAGAAAGTTGAGAGGGTTACGGCAAAAACTGGATGCACTTCGTGTACAAAACGGACAATCTCTTTCAAAGTATCAGGATTTCACCCGGAAACTCGTGTGTTACAAAGGGATTTCATTTTTTAAAACTTATTTGAACTCCTGACTTTTTGTGTGTTCAAAATGCACCATTCAAAGCCACATCATCATTTTTCAATCCTTTCTGACTTCATTTGTTATTTTTCATGCATTTACTAATTATTTTGAGCTATAAGACCCTAAAATTGAAAAGCATTTCAAATGAACCCTGAAAAGGTTGAAAGTTGGCATGATATCATCATTTCATCCACATAGCATGTGCAAGAAAGTTGAGAGGGTTACGGCAAAAACTGGATGCACTTCGTGTACAAAACGGACAATCTCTTTCAAAGTATCAGGATTTCATCCGGAAACTCGTCTGTTACAAAGGGATTTCATTTTTTAAAACTTATTTGAACTCCTGACTTTTTGTGTGTTCAAAATGCACCATTCAAAGCCACATCATCATTTTTCAATCCTTTCTGACTTCATTTGTTATTTTTCATGCATTTACTAATTATTTTGAGCTATCAGACCCTAAAATTGAAAAGCATTTCAAATGAACTCTGAAAAGGTTGAAAGTTGGCATGGTATCATCATTTCATCCACATAGCATGTGCAAGAAAGTTGAGAGGGTTACGGCAAAAACTTGATGCACTTCGTGTACAAAACGGACAATCTCTTTCAAAGTATCAGGATTTCATCCGGAAACTTGTCTGTTACAAAGGGATTTCATTTTTTAAAACTTATTTGAACTCCTGACTTTTTGTGTGTTCAAAATGCACCATTCAAAGCCACATCATCATTTTTCAATCCTTTCTGACTTCATTTGTTATTTTTCATGCATTTACTAATTATTTTGAGCTATAAGACCCTAAAATTGAAAAGCATTTCAAATGAACCCTGAAAAGGTTGAAAGTTGGCATGATATCATCATTTCATCCACATAGCATGTGCAAGAAAGTTGAGAGGGTTACGGCAAAAACTGGATGCACTTCGTGTACAAAACGGACAATCTCTTTCAAAGTATCAGGATTTCATCCGGAAACTCGTCTGTTACAAAGGGATTTCATTTTTTAAAACTTATTTGAACTCCTGACTTTTTGTGTGTTCAAAATGCACCATTCAAAGCCACATCATCATTTTTCAATCCTTTCTGACTTCATTTGTTATTTTTCATGCATGTACTAATTATTTTGAGCTATAAGACCCTAAAATTGAAAAGCATTTCAAATGAACTCTGAAAAGGTTGAAAGTTGGCATGATATCATCATTTCATCCACATAGCATGTGCAAGAAAGTTGAGAGGGTTACGGCAAAAACTGGATGCACTTCGTGTACAAAACGGACAATCTCTTTCAAAGTATCAGGATTTCACCCGGAAACTCGTGTGTTACAAAGGGATTTCATTTTTTAAAACTTATTTGAACTCCTGACTTTTTGTGTGTTCAAAATGCACCATTCAAAGCCACATCATCATTTTTCAATCCTTTCTGACTTCATTTGTTATTTTTCATGCATTTACCAATTATTTTGAGCTATAAGACCCTAAAATTGAAAAGCATTTGAAATGAACCCTGAAAAGGTTGAAAGTTGGCATGGTATCATCATTTCATCCACATAGCATGTGCAAGAAAGTTGAGAGGGTTACGGCAAAAACTGGATGCACTTCGTGTACAAAACGGACAATCTCTTTCAAAGTATCAGGATTTCATCCGGAAACTCGTCTGTTACAAAGGGATTTCATTTTTTAAAACTTATTTGAACTCCTGACTTTTTGTGTGTTCAAAATGCACCATTCAAAGCCACATCATCATTTTTCAATCCTTTCTGACTTCATTTGTTATTTTTCATGCATTTACTAATTATTTTGAGCTATCAGACCCTAAAATTGAAAAGCATTTCAAATGAACTCTGAAAAGGTTGAAAGTTGGCATGGTATCATCATTTCATCCACATAGCATGTGCAAGAAAGTTGAGAGGGTTACGGCAAAAACTGGATGCACTTCGTGTACAAAACGGACAATCTCTTTCAAAGTATCAGGATTTCATTCGGAAACTCGTCTGTTACAAAGGGATTTCATTTTTTAAAACTTATTTGACCTCCTGACTTTTTGTGTGTTCAAAATGCACCATTCAAAGCCACATCATCATTTTTCAATCCTTTCTGACTTCATTTGTTATTTTTCATGCATTTACTAATTATTTTGAGCTATAAGACCCTAAAATCGAAAAGCATTTCAAATGAACCCTGAAAAGGTTGAAAGTTGGCATGATATCATCATTTCATCCACATAGCATGTGCAAGAAAGTTGAGAGGGTTACGGCAAAAACTGGATGCACTTCGTGTACAAAACGGACAATCTCTTTCAAAGTATCAGGATTTCATCCGGAAACTCGTCTGTTACAAAGGGATTTCATTTTTTAAAACTTATTTGAACTCCTGACTTTTTGTGTGTTCTAAATGCACCATTCAAAGCCACATCATCATTTTTCAATCCTTTCTGACTTCATTTGTTATTTTTCATGCATTTACTAATTATTTTGAGCTATAAGACCCTAAAATTGAAAAGCATTTCAAATGAACTCTGAAAAGGTTGAAAGTTGGCATGATATCATCATTTCATCCACATAGCATGTGCAAGAAAGTTGAGAGGGTTACGGCAAAAACTTGATGCACTTCGTGTACAAAACGGACAATCTCTTTCAAAGTATCAGGATTTCATCCGGAAACTCGTCTGTTACAAAGGGATTTCATTTTTTAAAACTTATTTGAACTCCTGACTTTTTGTGTGTTCAAAATGCACCATTCAAAGCCACATCATCATTTTTCAATCCTTTGTGACTTCATTTGTTATTTTTCATGCATTTACTAATTATTTTGAGCTATAAGACCCTAAAATTGAAAAGCATTTCAAATGAACCCTGAAAAGGTTGAAAGTTGGCATGGTATCATCATTTCATCCACATAGCATGTGCAAGAAAGTTGAGAGGGTTACGGCAAAAACTGGATGCACTTCGTGTACAAAACGGACAATCTCTTTCAAAGTATCAGGATTTCATCCGGAAACTCGTCTGTTACAAAGGGATTTCATTTTTTAAAACTTATTTGAACTCCTGACTTTTTGTGTGTTCAAAATGCACCATTCAAAGCCACATCATCATTTTTCAATCCTTTCTGACTTCATTTGTTATTTTTCATGCATGTACTAATTATTTTGAGCTATAAGACCCTAAAATTGAAAAGCATTTCAAATCAACTCTGAAAAGGTTGAAAGTTGGCATGATATCATCATTTCATCCACATAGCATGTGCAAGAAAGTTGAGAGGGTTACGGCAAAAACTGGATGCACTTCGTGTACAAAACGGACAATCTCTTTCAAAGTATCAGGATTTCATCCGGAAACTCGTCTGTTACAAAGGGATTTCATTTTTTAAAACTTATTTGACCTCCTGACTTTTTGTGTGTTCAAAATGCACCATTCAAAGCCACATCATCATTTTTCAATCCTTTCTGACTTCATTTGTTATTTTTCATGCATTTACTAATTATTTTGAGCTATAAGACCCTAAAATCGAAAAGCATTTCAAATGAACCCTGAAAAGGTTGAAAGTTGGCATGATATCATCATTTCATCCACATAGCATGTGCAAGAAAGTTGAGAGGGTTACGGCAAAAACTGGATGCACTTCGTGTACAAAACGGACAATCTCTTTCAAAGTATCAGGATTTCATCCGGAAACTCGTCTGTTACAAAGGGATTTCATTTTTTAAAACTTATTTGAACTCCTGACTTTTTGTGTGTTCAAAATGCACCATTCAAAGCCACATCATCATTTTTCAATCCTTTCTGACTTCATTTGTTATTTTTCATGCATTTACTAATTATTTTGAGCTATCAGACCCTAAAATTGAAAAGCATTTCAAATGAACTCTGAAAAGGTTGAATGTTGGCATGGTATCATCATTTCATCCACATAGCATGTGCAAGAAAGTTGAGAGGGTTACGGCAAAAACTTGATGCACTTCGTGTACAAACCGGACAATCTCTTTCAAAGTATCAGGATTTCATCCGGAAACTCGTCTGTTACAAAGGGATTTCATTTTTTAAAACTTATTTGAACTCCTGACTTTTTGTGTGTTCAAAATGCACCATTCAAAGCCACATCATCATTTTTCAATCCTTTCTGACTTCATTTGTTATTTTTCATGCATTTACTAATTATTTTGAGCTATAAGACCCTAAAATTGAAAAGCATTTCAAATGAACTCTGAAAAGGTTGAAAGTTGGCATGATATCATCATTTCATCCACATAGCATGTGCAAGAAAGTTGAGAGGGTTACGGCAAAAACTGGATGCACTTCGTGTACAAAACGGACAATCTCTTTCAAAGTATCAGGATTTCATACGGAAACTCCTCTGTTACAAAGGGATTTCATTTTTTAAAACTTATTTGAACTCCTGACTTTTTGTGTGTTCAAAATGCACCATTCAAAGCCACATCTTCATTTTTCAATCCTTTCTGACTTCATTTGTTATTTTTAATGCATTTACTAATTATTTTGAGCTATAAGACCCTAAAATTGAAAAGCATTTCAAATGAACTCTTAAAAGGTTGAAAGTTGGCATGATATCATCATTTCATCCACATAGCATGTGCAAGAAAGTTGAGAGGGTTACGGCAAAAACTGGATGCACTTCGTGTACAAAACGGACAATCTCTTTCAAAGTATCAGGATTTCATCCGGAAACTCGTCTGTTACAAAGGGATTTCATTTTTTTAAACTTATTTGAACTCCTGACTTTTTGTGTGTTCAAAATCCACCATTCAAAGCCACATCTTCATTTTTCAATCCTTTCTGACTTCATTTGTTATTTTTAATGCATTTACTAATTATTTTGAGCTATAAGACCCTAAAATTGAAAAGCATTTCAAATGAACGCTGAAAAGGTTGAAAGTTGGCATGGTATCATCATTTCATCCACATAGCATGTGCAAGAAAGTTGAGAGGGTTACGGCAAAAACTGGATGCACTTCGTGTACAAAACGGACAATCTCTTTCAAAGTATCAGGATTTCATCCGGAAACTCGTCTGTTACAAAGGGATTTCATTTTTTAAACTTATTTGAACTCCTGACTTTTTGTGTGTTCAAAATGCACCATTTAAAGCCTCATCATCATTTTTTAATCCTTTCTGACTTCATTTGTTATTTATCATGCATTTACTAATTATTTTGAGCTATAAGACCCTAAAATTGAAAAGCATTTCAAATGAAACCTGAAAAGGTTGAAAGTTGGCATGATATCATCATTTCATCCACATAGCATGTGCAAGAAAGTTGAGAGGGTTACGGCAAAAACTGGATGCACTTCGTGTACAAAACGGACAATCTCTTTCAAAGTATCAGGATTTCATCCGGAAACTCGTCTGTTACAAAGGGATTTCATTTTTTAAAACTTATTTGAACTCCTGACTTTTTGTGTGTTCAAAATGCACCATTCAAAGCCACATCATCATTTTTCAATCCTTTCTGACTTCATTTGTTATTTTTCATGCATTTACTCATTATTTTGAGCTATAAGACCCTTAAATTGAAAAGCATTTCAAATGAACTCTGAAAAGGTTGAAAGTTGGCATGATATCATCATTTCATCCACATAGCATGTGCAAGAAAGTTGAGAGGGTTACGGCAAAAACTGGATGCACTTCGTGTACAAAACGGACAATCTCTTTCAAAGTATCAGGATTTCATACGGAAACTCGTCTGTTACAAAGGGATTTCATTTTTTAAAACTTATTTGAACTCCTGACTTTTTGTGTGTTCAAAATGCACCATTCAAAGCCACATCATCATTTTTCAATCCTTTCTGACTTCATTTGTTATTTTTCATGCATGTACTAATTATTTTGAGCTATAAGACCCTAAAATTGAAAAGCATTTCAAATGAACTCTGAAAAGGTTGAAAGTTGGCATGATATCATCATTTCATCCACATAGCATGTGCAAGAAAGTTGAGAGGGTTACGGCAAAAACTTGATGCACTTCGTGTACAAAACGGACAATCTCTTTCAAAGTATCAGGATTTCATCCGGAAACTCGTCTGTTACAAAGGGATTTCATTTTTTAAAACTTATTTGAACTCCTGACTTTTTGTGTGTTCAAAATGCACCATTCAAAGCCACATCATCATTTTTCAATCCTTTCTGACTTCATTTGTTATTTTTCATGCATTTACTAATTATTTTGAGCTATAAGACCCTAAAATTGAAAAGCATTTCAAATGAACCCTGAAAAGGTTGAAAGTTGGCATGATATCATCATTTCATCCACATAGCATGTGCAAGAAAGTTGAGAGGGTTACGGCAAAAACTGGATGCACTTCGTGTACAAAACGGACAATCTCTTTCAAAGTATCAGGATTTCATCCGGAAACTCGTCTGTTACAAAGGGATTTCATTTTTTAAAACTTATTTGAACTCCTGACTTTTTGTGTGTTCAAAATGCACCATTCAAAGCCACATCATCATTTTTCAATCCTTTCTGACTTCATTTGTTATTTTTCATGCATTTACTAATTATTTTGAGCTATCAGACCCTAAAATTGAAAAGCATTTCAAATGAACTCTGAAAAGGTTGAAAGTTGGCATGGTATCATCATTTCATCCACATAGCATGTGCAAGAAAGTTGAGAGGGTTACGGCAAAAACTTGCTGCACTTCGTGTACAAAACGGACAATCTCTTTCAAAGTATCAGGATTTCATCCGAAAACTCGTCTGTTACAAAGGGATTTCATTTTTTAAAACTTATTTGAACTCCTGACTTTTTGTGTGTTCAAAATGCACCATTCAAAGCCACATCATCATTTTTCAATCCTTTCTGACTTCATTTGTTATTTTTCATGCATTTACTAATTATTTTGAGCTATAAGACCCTAAAATTGAAAAGCATTTCAAATGAACTCTTAAAAGGTTGAAAGTTGGCATGATATCATCATTTCATCCACATAGCATGTGCAAGAAAGTTGAGAGGGTTACGGCAAAAACTTGATGCACTTCGTGTACAAAACGGACAATCTCTTTCAAAGTATCAGGATTTCATCCGGAAACTCGTCTGTTACAAAGGGATTTCATTTTTTAAAACTTATTTGAACTCCTGACTTTTTGTGTGTTCAAAATGCACCATTCAAAGCCACATCATCATTTTTCAATCCTTTCTGACTTCATTTGTTATTTTTCATGCATTTACTAATTATTTTGAGCTATCAGACCCTAAAATTGAAAAGCATTTCAAATGAACCCTGAAAAGGTTGAAAGTTGGCATGATATCATCATTTCATCCACATAGCATGTGCAAGAAAGTTGAGAGGGTTACGGCAAAAACTGGATGCATTTCGTGTACAAAACGGACAATCTCTTTCAAAGTATCAGGATTTCATCCGGAAACTCGTCTGTTACAAAGGGATTTCATTTTTTAAAACTTATTTGAACTCCTGACTTTTTGTGTGTTCAAAATGCACCATTCAAAGCCACATCATCATTTTTCAATCCTTTCTGACTTCATTTGTTATTTTTCATGCATTTACTAATTATTTTGAGCTATAAGACCCTAAAATTGAAAAGCATTTCAAATGAACTCTGAAAAGGTTGAAAGTTGGCATGATATCATCATTTCATCCACATAGCATGTGCAAGAAAGTTGAGAGGGTTACGGCAAAAACTGGATGCACTTCGTGTACAAAACGGACAATCTCTTTCAAAGTATCAGGATTTCATCCGGAAACTCGCTGTTACAAAGGGATTTCATTTTTTAAAACTTATTTGAACTCCTGACTTTTTGTGTGTTCAAAATGCACCATTCAAAGCCACATCATCATTTTTCAATCCTTTCTGACTTCATTTGTTATTTTTCATGCATTTACTAATTATTTTGAGCTATCAGACCCTAAAATTGAAAAGCATTTCAAATGAACCCTGAAAAGGTTGAAAGTTGGCATGATATCATCATTTCATCCACATAGCATGTGCAAGAAAGTTGAGAGGGTTACGGCAAAAACTGGATGCACTTCGTGTACAAAACGGACAATCTCTTTCAAAGTATCAGGATTTCATCCGGAAACTCGTCTGTTACAAAGGGATTTCATTTTTTAAAACTTATTTGAACTCCTGACTTTTTGTGTGTTCAAAATGCACCATTCAAAGCCACATCATCATTTTTCAATCCTTTCTGACTTCATTTGTTATTTTTCATGCATTTACTAATTATTTTGAGCTATCAGACCCTAAAATTGAAAAGCATTTCAAATGAACTCTGAAAAGGTTGAAAGTTGGCATGGTATCATCATTTCATCCACATAGCATGTGCAAGAAAGTTGAGAGGGTTACGGCAAAAACTTGCTGCACTTCGTGTACAAAACGGACAATCTCTTTCAAAGTATCAGGATTTCATCCGGAAACTCGTCTGTTACAAAGGGATTTCATTTTTTAAAACTTATTTGAACTCCTGACTTTTTGTGTGTTCAAAATGCACCATTCAAAGCCACATCATCATTTTTCAATCCTTTCTGACTCATTTGTTATTTTTCATGCATTTACTAATTATTTTGAGCTATAAGACCCTAAAATTGAAAAGCATTTCAAATGAACTCTTAAAAGGTTGAAAGTTGGCATGATATCATCATTTCATCCACATAGCATGTGCAAGAAAGTTGAGAGGGTTACGGCAAAAACTTGATGCACTTCGTGTACAAAACGGACAATCTCTTTCAAAGTATCAGGATTTCATCCGGAAACTCGTCTGTTACAAAGGGATTCATTTTTTAAAACTTATTTGAACTCCTGACTTTTTGTGTGTTCAAAATGCACCATTCAAAGCCACATCATCATTTTTCAATCCTTTCTGACTTCATTTGTTATTTTTCATGCATTTACTAATTATTTTGAGCTATCAGACCCTAAAATTGAAAAGCATTTCAAATGAACCCTGAAAAGGTTGAAAGTTGGCATGATATCATCATTTCATCCACATAGCATGTGCAAGAAAGTTGAGAGGGTTACGGCAAAAACTGGATGCACTTCGTGTACAAAACGGACAATCTCTTTCAAAGTATCAGGATTTCATCCGGAAACTCGTCTGTTACAAAGGGATTTCATTTTTTAAAACTTATTTGAACTCCTGACTTTTTGTGTGTTCAAAATGCACCATTCAAAGCCACATCATCATTTTTCAATCCTTTCTGACTTCATTTGTTATTTTTCATGCATTTACTAATTATTTTGAGCTATAAGACCCTAAAATTGAAAAGCATTTCAAATGAACTCTGAAAAGGTTGAAAGTTGGCATGATATCATCATTTCATCCACATAGCATGTGCAAGAAAGTTGAGAGGGTTACGGCAAAAACTGGATGCACTTCGTGTACAAAACGGACAATCTCTTTCAAAGTATCAGGATTTCATCCGGAAACTCGTCTGTTACAAAGGGATTTCATTTTTTAAAACTTATTTGAACTCCTGACTTTTTGTGTGTTCAAAATGCACCATTCAAAGCCACATCATCATTTTTCAATCCTTTCTGACTTCATTTGTTATTTTTCATGCATTTACTAATTATTTTGAGCTATCAGACCCTAAAATTGAAAAGCATTTCAAATGAACCCTGAAAAGGTTGAAAGTTGGCATGATATCATCATTTCATCCACATAGCATGTGCAAGAAAGTTGAGAGGGTTACGGCAAAAACTGGATGCACTTCGTGTACAAAACGGACAATCTCTTTCAAAGTATCAGGATTTCATCCGGAAACTCGTCTGTTACAAAGGGATTTCATTTTTTAAAACTTATTTGAACTCCTGACTTTTTGTGTGTTCAAAATGCACCATTCAAAGCCACATCATCATTTTTCAATCCTTTCTGACTTCATTTGTTATTTTTCATGCATTTACTAATTATTTTGAGCTATCAGACCCTAAAATTGAAAAGCATTTCAAATGAACTCTGAAAAGGTTGAAAGTTGGCATGGTATCATCATTTCATCCACATAGCATGTGCAAGAAAGTTGAGAGGGTTACGGCAAAAACTTGCTGCACTTCGTGTACAAAACGGACAATCTCTTTCAAAGTATCAGGATTTCATCCGGAAACTCGTCTGTTACAAAGGGATTTCATTTTTAAAACTTATTTGAACTCCTGACTTTTTGTGTGTTCAAAATGCACCATTCAAAGCCACATCATCATTTTTCAATCCTTTCTGACTTCATTTGTTATTTTTCATGCATTTACTAATTATTTTGAGCTATAAGACCCTAAAATTGAAAAGCATTTCAAATGAACTCTTAAAAGGTTGAAAGTTGGCATGATATCATCATTTCATCCACATAGCATGTGCAAGAAAGTTGAGAGGGTTACGGCAAAAACTGGATGCACTTCGTGTACAAAACGGACAATCTCTTTCAAAGTATCAGGATTTCATCCGGAAACTCGTCTGTTACAAAGGGATTTCATTTTTAAAACTTATTTGAACTCCTGACTTTTTGTGTGTTCAAAATGCACCATTCAAAGCCACATCATCATTTTTCAATCCTTTCTGACTTCATTTGTTATTTTTCATGCATTTACTAATTATTTTGAGCTATCAGACCCTAAAATTGAAAAGCATTTCAAATGAACCCTGAAAAGGTTGAAAGTTGGCATGATATCATCATTTCATCCACATAGCATGTGCAAGAAAGTTGAGAGGGTTACGGCAAAAACTGGATGCACTTCGTGTACAAAACGGACAATCTCTTTCAAAGTATCAGGATTTCATCCGGAAACTCGTCTGTTACAAAGGGATTTCATTTTTTAAAACTTATTTGAACTCCTGACTTTTTGTGTGTTCAAAATGCACCATTCAAAGCCACATCATCATTTTTCAATCCTTTCTGACTTCATTTGTTATTTTTCATGCATTTACTAATTATTTTGAGCTATAAGACCCTAAAATTGAAAAGCATTTCAAATGAACTCTGAAAAGGTTGAAAGTTGGCATGATATCATCATTTCATCCACATAGCATGTGCAAGAAAGTTGAGAGGGTTACGGCAAAAACTGGATGCACTTCGTGTACAAAACGGATAATCTCTTTCAAAGTATCAGGATTTCATCCGGAAACTCGTCTGTTACAAAGGGATTTCATTTTTTAAAACTTATTTGAACTCCTGACTTTTTGTGTGTTCAAAATGCACCATTCAAAGCCACATCATCATTTTTCAATCCTTTCTGACTTCATTTGTTATTTTTCATGCATTTACTAATTATTTTGAGCTATCAGACCCCTAAAATTGAAAAGCATTTCAAATGAACCCTGAAAAGGTTGAAAGTTGGCATGATATCATCATTTCATCCACATAGCATGTGCAAGAAAGTTGAGAGGGTTACGGCAAAAACTGGATGCACTTCGTGTACAAAACGGACAATCTCTTTCAAAGTATCAGGATTTCATCCGGAAACTCGTCTGTTACAAAGGGATTTCATTTTTTAAAACTTATTTGAACTCCTGACTTTTTGTGTGTTCAAAATGCACCATTCAAAGCCACATCATCATTTTTCAATCCTTTCTGACTTCATTTGTTATTTTTCATGCATTTACTAATTATTTTGAGCTATAAGACCCTAAAATTGAAAAGCATTTCAAATGAACTCTGAAAAGGTTGAAAGTTGGCATGATATCATCATTTCATCCACATAGCATGTGCAAGAAAGTTGAGAGGGTTACGGCAAAAACTGGATGCACTTCGTGTACAAAACGGACAATCTCTTTCAAAGTATCAGGATTTCATACGGAAACTCGTCTGTTACAAAGGGATTTCATTTTTTAAACTTATTTGAACTCCTGACTTTTTGTGTGTTCAAAATGCACCATTCAAAGCCACATCTTCATTTTTCAATCCTTTCTGACTTCATTTGTTATTTTTAATGCATTTACTAATTATTTTGAGCTATAAGACCCTAAAATTGAAAAGCATTTCAAATGAACTCTGAAAAGGTTGAAAGTTGGCATGATATCATCATTTCATCCACATAGCATGTGCAAGAAAGTTGAGAGGGTTACGGCAAAAACTGGATGCACTTCGTGTACAAAACGGACAATCTCTTTCAAAGTATCAGGATTTCATCCGGAAACTCGTCTGTTACAAAGGGATTTCATTTTTTTAAACTTATTTGAACTCCTGACTTTTTGTGTGTTCAAAATGCACCATTCAAAGCCACATCTTCATTTTTCAATCCTTTCTGACTTCATTTGTTATTTTTAATGCATTTACTAATTATTTTGAGCTATAAGACCCTAAAATTGAAAAGCATTTCAAATGAACGCTGAAAAGGTTGAAAGTTGGCATGGTATCATCATTTCATCCACATAGCATGTGCAAGAAAGTTGAGAGGGTTACGGCAAAAACTGGATGCACTTCGTGTACAAAACGGACAATCTCTTTCAAAGTATCAGGATTTCATCCGGAAAACTCGTCTGTTACAAAGGGATTTCATTTTTTTAAACTTATTTGAACTCCTGACTTTTTGTGTGTTCAAAATGCACCATTTAAAGCCTCATCATCATTTTTTAATCCTTTCTGACTTCATTTGTTATTTATCATGCATTTACTAATTATTTTGAGCTATAAGACCCTAAAATTGAAAAGCATTTCAAATGAAACCTGAAAAGGTTGAAAGTTGGCATGATATCATCATTTCATCCACATAGCATGTGCAAGAAAGTTGAGAGGGTTACGGCAAAAACTGGATGCACTTCGTGTACAAAACGGACAATCTCTTTCAAAGTATCAGGATTTCATCCGGAACTCGTCTGTTACAAAGGGATTTCATTTTTTAAAACTTATTTGAACTCCTGACTTTTTGTGTGTTCAAAATGCACCATTCAAAGCCACATCATCATTTTTCAATCCTTTCTGACTTCATTTGTTATTTTTCATGCATTTACTAATTATTTTGAGCTATAAGACCCTTAAATTGAAAAGCATTTCAAATGAACTCTTAAAAGGTTGAAAGTTGGCATGATATCATCATTTCATCCACATAGCATGTGCAAGAAAGTTGAGAGGGTTACGGCAAAAAACTGGATGCACTTCGTGTACAAAACGGACAATCTCTTTCAAAGTATCAGGATTTCATACGGAAACTCGTCTGTTACAAAGGGATTTCATTTTTTAAAACTTATTTGAACTCCTGACTTTTTGTGTGTTCAAAATGCACCATTCAAAGCCACATCATCATTTTTCAATCCTTTCTGACTTCATTTGTTATTTTTCATGCATGTACTAATTATTTTGAGCTATAAGACCCTAAAATTGAAAAGCATTTCAAATGAACTCTGAAAAGGTTGAAAGTTGGCATGATATCATCATTTCATCCACATAGCATGTGCAAGAAAGTTGAGAGGGTTACGGCAAAAACTTGATGCACTTCGTGTACAAAACGGACAATCTCTTTCAAAGTATCAGGATTTCATCCGGAAACTCGTCTGTTACAAAGGGATTTCATTTTTTAAAACTTATTTGAACTCCTGACTTTTTGTGTGTTCAAAATGCACCATTCAAAGCCACATCATCATTTTTCAATCCTTTCTGACTTCATTTGTTATTTTTCATGCATTTACTAATTATTTTGAGCTATAAGACCCTAAAATTGAAAAGCATTTCAAATGAACCCTGAAAAGGTTGAAAGTTGGCATGATATCATCATTTCATCCACATAGCATGTGCAAGAAAGTTGAGAGGGTTACGGCAAAAACTGGATGCACTTCGTGTACAAAACGGACAATCTCTTTCAAAGTATCAGGATTTCATCCGGAAACTCGTCTGTTACAAAGGGATTTCATTTTTTAAAACTTATTTGAACTCCTGACTTTTTGTGTGTTCAAAATGCACCATTCAAAGCCACATCATCATTTTTTCAATCCTTTCTGACTTCATTTGTTATTTTTCATGCATTTACTAATTATTTTGAGCTATCAGACCCTAAAATTGAAAAGCATTTCAAATGAACTCTGAAAAGGTTGAAAGTTGGCATGGTATCATCATTTCATCCACATAGCATGTGCAAGAAAGTTGAGAGGGTTACGGCAAAAACTTGCTGCACTTCGTGTACAAAACGGACAATCTCTTTCAAAGTATCAGGATTTCATCCGGAAACTCGTCTGTTACAAAGGGATTTCATTTTTTAAAACTTATTTGAACTCCTGACTTTTTGTGTGTTCAAAA
>NW_027333491.1:22500-24408 GCF_002575655.3 Aegilops tauschii subsp. strangulata | reverse complement strand
TGTGGTAGCCGTTTCTCAGGCTCCCTCTCCGGAATCGAACCCTAATTCTCCGTCACCCGTCACCACCATGGTAGGCCCCTATCCTACCATCGAAAGTTGATAGGGCAGAAATTTGAATGATGCGTCGCCGGCACGAAGGCCGTGCGATCCGTCGAGTTATCATGAATCATCGGATCAGCGAGCAGAGCCCGCGTCAGCCTTTTATCTAATAAATGCGCCCCTCCCAGAAGTCGGGGTTTGTTGCACGTATTAGCTCTAGAATTACTACGGTTATCCGAGTAGCACGTACCATCAAACAAACTATAACTGATTTAATGAGCCATTCGCAGTTTCACAGTTCAAATTGGTTCATACTTGCACATGCATGGCTTAATCTTTGAGACAAGCATATGACTACTGGCAGGATCAACCAGGTAGCACGTCCTTGGTGACGCCCAGCACGACCATCGTCCTGCGCTTCCACTTTCGTGGAAACTCAGAGGCAACAGCCGAGCCGGTTGTCGCTCTTGAGCGGCATAGCTCATCCTCCTTGAGGATCGGCGCAGAGAGTCGCATATCCTACCACGTAACTGTGGAGAGGTAGAGGCAACTCCTGTTCCGGTTGTTCTCAATTCAGAGAGCTTTGGGTCGGGTCGAGGCAACCGAAAGGGCCACGACCCTTTATCGTCAGCAGCATCCGATACCAAAAGCGGGAGCGAGGATGCCTTGATAGCAGCGGGCACGTAACGTGCCAGCGCCACGAGGCAACGCCGCAAGCGCTATTTGGCCGCAGCGGCACACCCAAAGGGCGTCCGCCGCGAGGCAACAATTATCCGAAGCGCCACTTCCCGTAGGTCGGGTACTAGCACGCAAGCACTGTTAATCCAGCGATTCAAAGCCACACAAGGGACGGGACACGGCGCCGGTAGTCGGCCGCAGTACAACGGGGGATCTACCGGCAGACACGGGTCCAAAGCTACTCATGCGCTTAGTAGCCAACAAGCGGTCAAACCAACCAAGCCTCCGCCCGTGCAGAGCACGGGAGGATCACTTGCACGAAGGCGTCCTGCAAGGCCAAATCACGCGTGTGTCACACCCGCAGCAATAAAGTTACGAATGCAACGATTTTCCGAAGGCAACTTAATCGGGACGTCGGTGCAACGTTGTCCGACGGTCTTAACGTGCACGAAACGGGCTACTTTCCTGTTTCCCGAGCCGCATTCGGCTGTTGGGTCAGAATTTCACTTGAGACGTACAGGGGACCGGGACAGCGATGACGTTGCCCCCGGGGGGCAACGGTTTTCCGGAGGCGACATTCGAGGCACACCGTTGCGACTGTTTACCGTCGGTCGGAACGTGTACGTAACGGGGTACTTTCCTGTTTCCCGAGCCACGTTCGGCTGTAGGGTCAGGATTTCTCACGAGACGTACATGGGACCGGGCCAGCACCTTCGTGATGGCATAACGACGGGACATCCGAGGCAACGTTGGGAAAGGATGGGCGTACGAGAAAACGGGTGTTTTTCCTAAGAAAAACCAACCGTGTTCCGTACGCCCACCAGGAAGGACCCCTCCTCCCTACTATACCCGAGGGTTTTAGCCCCCATTGGGACCCCTGCCCTTCAGTTTGTGAAGGAGGGGTACACTGTTTTGAAACGCCGCCGTGGCAGCGTTTTTCTGCCATGAGACATGTTTTCGCTGCCATGGCACCGTTTCTTGACCATCATTAGCTAGTTTTGACCCGGTTTCCATGGCGTATGGGCCTTTTTTTCTCCCGGACCTCTCGTACCCGTTCACGTGTCCGTGTACGTGCGTGTCCACGTACCGCCCGTTCACGGGTCCGTGTACGTGTAACGGTCCGTGCACGTGCAGCCCGTTCACGGGTCCGTGTACGTGTGTGTGCGTCGTACGTGTTTTTGCCCAGTTTTC
>NW_027333490.1:0-2500 GCF_002575655.3 Aegilops tauschii subsp. strangulata | reverse complement strand
ACTTTCCTGTTTCCCGAGCCGCATTCGGCTGTTGGGTCAGAATTTCACTTGAGACGTACAGGGGACCGGGACAGCGATGACGTTGCCCCCGGGGGGCAACGGTTTTCCGGAGGCGACATTCGAGGCACACCGTTGCGACTGTTTACCGTCGGTCGGAACGTGTACGTAACGGGGTACTTTCCTGTTTCCCGAGCCACGTTCGGCTGTAGGGTCAGGATTTCTCACGAGACGTACATGGGACCGGGCCAGCACCTTCGTGATGGCATAACGACGGGACATCCGAGGCAACGTTGGGAAAGGATGGGCGTACGAGAAAACGGGTGTTTTTCCTAAGAAAAACCAACCGTGTTCCGTACGCCCACCAGGAAGGACCCCTCCTCCCTACTATACCCGAGGGTTTTAGCCCCCATTGGGACCCCCTGCCCTTCAGTTTGTGAAGGAGGGGTACACTGTTTTGAAACGCCGCCGTGGCAGCGTTTTTCTGCCATGAGACATGTTTTCGCTGCCATGGCACCGTTTCTTGACCATCATTAGCTAGTTTTGACCCGGTTTCCATGGCGTATGGGCCTTTTTTTCTCCCGGACCTCTCGTACCCGTTCACGTGTCCGTGTACGTGCGTGTCCACGTACCGCCCGTTCACGGGTCCGTGTACGTGTAACGGTCCGTGCACGTGCAGCCCGTTCACGGGTCCGTGTACGTGTGTGTGCGTCGTACGTGTTTTTGCCCAGTTTTCCATGGCGTGCGTCCGGTTCCGTCCACGACGGGCGTCGCCCACTTTTTTCCCGTGTCCACGTACCGCCCGTTCACGGGTCCGTGTACGTGTGTGTGCCTCGTACGTGGTTTTGCCCAGTTTTCCATGGCGCGCGTCCGGTTCCGTCCACGACGGGCGTCGGCCACTTTTTTCCCGTGTCCACGTACAGCCCGTTCACGGGTCCGTGTATGTGTGTGCCTCGTACGTGGTTTTGCCCAGGTTTCCATGTGCGCACGTCACGTTCCGTCCACGACGGGGGTCGGCCCCTTTTTCCCCGTGTCCACGTACAGCCCGTTCACGGGTCCGTGTACGTGTGTGTGCCTCGTACGTGGTTTTGCCCAGTTTTCCATGGCGCGCGTCCGGTTCCGTCCACGACGGGCGTCGGCCACTTTTTTCCCGTGTCCACGTACAGCCCGTTCACGGGTCCGTGTAACGGTCCGTGTACGTGCGTGTGCGTCGTACGTGGTTTTGCCCAGTTTTCCATGACGCGCGTCCGGTTCCGTCCACGACGGGCGTCGGCCACTTTTTTCCCGTGTCCACGTACCGCCCGTTCACGGGTCCGTGTACGTCTGTGTGCCTCGTACGTGTTTTTGCCCAGTTTTCCATGGCGCGCGTCCGGTTCCGTCCACGACGGGCGTCGGCCATTTTTTCCTCGTGTCCACGTACAGCCCGTTCTCGGGTCCGTGTACGTGTGTGTGCCTCGTACGTGGTTTTGCCCAGTTTTCCATGGCGCGCATCCACTTCCGTCCACGAGGGGCGTCGGCCACTTTTTTCCTGTGTCCCCGTGTACGAGTCTCTGTACGTGGTTTTGCCTAATTTTCCATGGTGCGCGTCCAGTTCCGTCCACCACTCTTGCCCGTGTCTCCTTTAACACTTTCTTTGTGATGACATCACATGTATGAATCAGCCAAGTATCTTGGTCACTTGCACAAATAGTTTTGAGTGTGCTCGCGACTGGCCTTATCGAGTGATTGCGTATGTCATACAAGGGACTTTACCATTTGTCTTGACCATGACTTACCCGTGTAGCCTGGGACGAAGGCATCCGCATGAATCGGTCAAGTATCTTGGTCACTTGGCACATATAGTTTTCAGTGTGCTCGCCACTGGTCTTATGGAGTGATTGCATATGTCATATAAGGGACTTCACCATATGTCTTGACCATGACTTAGCCGTGTAGCCTGTGATGACGGCATCCGCATGAATCGGCCAAGTATCTTGGTCATTTGTCACGTATAGTTTTGAGTGTTGTTTCCGCTGGCCTTATCGGGTGCTTGCGTATGTCTTACAAGGGACTTTGCCATTCCTTTTGACCATGACTTAGAGGTGCAGAATTTGGCTACCATTTTGGAACCTTAGTTGGTGAAGGAGAGTTGTGGGGGAGGGACGAATCCGTGCGACATGGGGCTGGATCTCAGTGGATCGTGGCAGCAAGGCCACTCTGCCACTTACAATGCCCCGTCGCGTATTTAAGTCGTCTGCAAAGGATTCAGCCCACCGCCCGTTGGGAAGGGAGCTTCGAGGCGGCCGGCCGCGGCACGTCGGCCGGACCGGCTTAGCCAATGGCACGGGCCCTTGGGGGCGCAAGCGCCCCTAACGTGGGTCGGGGCGGGCGGCGGGCGCAGGCGTCGCATGCTAGCTTGGATTCTGACTTAGAGGCGTTCAGTCATAATCCGGCACACGGTAGCTTCGCGCCACTGGCTTTTCAACCAAGCGCGATGACCAATTGTGTGAATCAACGGTTCCTC
>NW_027333487.1:0-15000 GCF_002575655.3 Aegilops tauschii subsp. strangulata | reverse complement strand
TCCTAGCACTTCCTATCATTTAATATCCATCCCTTTGGTCTTATTGACATAAGAGATGTCATTTATAGTCTATCTCTTTCTATATATGGAAAGTCAAGAAATTCTCATCGAAACATCGAGAAATTGTGCATATAGAAAACTCTAAAGAAAGAAAAAAAGGAGACCCATGCCATGATTTTCAAATCTTTTCTATTTAGTAGTCTAAGTTTCTCGATGAGGATAATTAATTCGGTCGTTGTGGTCGGACTCTATTATGGATTTCTGACTACATTCTCCATAGGTCCCTCTTAGATCTTCTTTCTCCAATCTTGGATTAGGGAAGAAGGAGATATTCGCGACTACTGGCGATTTCATTATGGGGCAGCTCATGATCTTCATATCGATCTATTATCCACCTCTGTATCTATTCTTTCTTAGCTAAACAGGTGGAAGATCTATCCAATTTGGTTATATTATATCATGGACTCGAAAAACGGATCTGAATTTGACTGAAATGCACGATCTTCACAGGTATCACTTTTCACGATACCTAAAAGGTGGAATAGCGATTTTCGAACCATTTCCTATAAGAGAATGGTTTCCATTACTTTGAGAAATGGATTCTTATATCAAACTATAGCTATTGCATTAAAGAAGAAAGAAGAAACTAATAGAAGTCGAAGACGCGGAATGATAGTGAATAGAGAGAAAGATTCTTCTGATTTTCTTGTTTCTATCTACTAGACGCCGTAGAGAATTGAGAATTTTCATGTCTTTCAATTCTCGTACTCGTAATTGGAAAGTTATGGAAGGAGACCCATCATTTTGCAATGAAAACAACATATAAAACTCTGGACAATTTCGAAATCAGGCCAAGCGTCTTAATACATATGCAAAAAAATGCATTATTGGCCCACCATTGATTAGAAGATTTAGCTTGTATGAATCGCTATTGGTTTGATACGAATAATGACAATCGTTTCAGTATGTTAAGGATACAGATGTATCCACAATTCATTTAGAGTTACTTAATAGTCTATTTCTTATACCATATCTCTATCCCGTGAAATTCTCGAGCCAAAAGATGGATGCATATGCTGTGTTTCATTTTGCTAAATGATATCAATTAAATGGTGTATCAATTCCATAAATTGCATATAGCAATAAATAAATCAGCAAAATTCTTTCTAATATTTTAGATAGAAGAAATGTTTCTTCTATCTAAAATATTAGAAAGAATGTACCCTTCTATCCAAATCCAATTTGCATCGATAAAATAAATCCAAATTCCAGTAGTAGATGAATAATTGCAAATTTGTGTGTGTACGAGATTAGAATAACTTCAAAATAACTGACATAATTTTGTATTTTTCCTGATCAGAAAAATACATGAAAAAGAAAGGAGGTAGAAAAATTTTTGGATTTATGGTTAAAGAAGAAAAAGAAGAAAACAGGGGTTCTGTTGAATTTCAAGTATTCAGTTTCACCAATAAGATACGGAGACTTGCTTCACATTTGGAATTACACAAAAAAGATTTTTCATCGGAAAGAGGTCTACGAAGACTTTTGGGAAAACGTCGACGTTTGCTGGCTTATTTGGCAAAGAAAAATAGAGTACGTTATAAGAAATTAATCGGTCAGTTGAATATTCGGGAGCAGTAATTTAATCGTTCAAATTTTTTTCTTGTTTTATTATTTTTTTAGTAGTCTTATAGTAGTCTTAGATTTTTCATTTTGATGAGCCTCGCTTTGAGGAATTCATGGAATAATCCATTTTCATGGAATAATGAATTAAGGAAGAAAGGATATGAGTCTACCGCTTACAAGAAAAGATCTCATGATAGTCAATATGGGCCCTCAACACCCATCAATGCATGGTGTTCTTCGACTGATCGTTACTCTCGATGGTGAGGATGTTATTGATTGTGAACCCATATTAGGCTATTTACACAGAGGAATGGAAAAAATCGCGGAAAACCGAACTATTATACAATACTTACCTTATGTAACAAGGTGGGATTATTTAGCTACTATGTTTACAGAAGCAATAACAGTAAATGCACCAGAATTCTTGGAGAATATTCAAATACCACAAAGAGCCAGCTATATTAGGGTAATTATGTTAGAATTAAGCCGGATAGCTTCTCACTTGCTATGGCTTGGACCTTTTATGGCGGATCTCGGCGCACAGACTCCTTTTTTCTATATTTTTAGAGAGAGAGAATTAATATATGATCTATTTGAAGCTGCTACAGGTATGCGAATGATGCACAATTACTTTCGCATCGGAGGAGTAGCCGCCGATCTACCTTATGGATGGATCGATAAATGTTTAGATTTCTGTGATTATTTTTTACGCGGAGTTGTTGAATATCAACAACTTATTACACAGAATCCAATTTTTTTAGAGCGAGTTGAAGGAGTAGGTTTTATTAGCGGAGAAGAAGCAGTAAATTGGGGCTTATCGGGACCGATGTTACGAGCTTCTGGAATACAATGGGATCTTCGTAAAGTAGATCCTTATGAGTCTTACAACCAATTTGATTGGAAAGTCCAATGGCAAAAAGAAGGGGATTCGTTAGCTCGCTATTTAGTACGAATTGGTGAAATGAGGGAATCCATCAAAATAATTCAACAAGCTGTAGAAAAAATTCCTGGAGGACCTTATGAGAATTTAGAAGTCCGACGCTTTAAGAAAGAAAAGAATTCTGAATGGAATGATTTTGAGTATAAATTTCTTGGTAAAAAACCTTCGCCCAATTTTGAATTGTCAAGACAAGAGCTTTATGTAAGAGTAGAAGCCCCAAAAGGTGAATTAGGGATTTATCTAGTAGGAGATGATAGCCTTTTCCCCTGGAGATGGAAAATCCGTCCACCCGGGTTTATTAATTTGCAAATTCTTCCTCAGCTAGTTAAAAAAATGAAATTGGCTGATATCATGACGATATTAGGTAGTATAGATATCATTATGGGGGAAGTTGATCGTTGAAATGATAATAGATAGGGTAGAGGTAGAAACTATCAATTCTTTTTCGAAATTGGAATTATTAAAAGAAGTCTATGGACTGATATCGATTCTACCCATTTTGACCCTCCTTTTGGGAATAACAATAGAGGTACTCGTAATTGTGTGGTTAGAAAGAGAAATATCTGCGTCGATACAACAACGTATTGGTCCTGAATATGCTGGCCCCCTGGGCCTGCTTCAAGCTATAGCAGATGGGACTAAGCTACTTTTAAAAGAAGATATTCTGCCATCCCGAGGAGATATTTCTTTATTTAGCATTGGACCCTCTATAGCAGTCATATCAGTTTTATTAAGTTTTTTAGTTATCCCTTTGGGATATCATTTTGTTTTAGCCGATCTTAGTATTGGTGTTTTTTTATGGATTGCCATTTCAAGTATAGCTCCTATTGGTCTTCTTATGGCAGGATATAGCTCAAATAATAAATATTCTTTTTCAGGCGGTCTACGAGCTGCTGCTCAATCCATTAGTTATGAAATACCATTAACTTTTTGTGTGCTAGCAATATCTCTACGTGTGATTCGTTAAAATAGATCTTTTTCCTATAAAATCCATTAACTATTTATATTCCTTTTCTTATTTAGTATTTGGGTTGGTAAGTTAAACTAGATAGCTATATGAGTGAAACAAAACAGCTTAAAAATTTGTAGTAAAAAGAAAAAATCTCATTTCCTACGTACAAGAAAAAAGTGGAAGTAAACATAAGCAGTGTAAACTCTTTATCCCAAGGTTGATATTTTTTAATTAGTCATCATATCTTGAAGCGGCCAAGAATAAAGGATTCACGATATGGAATTCCATTACTAGAATACTCCTAGTTATTACTATAACTTAATAATCCATAAGAAGAATCCACCAAAAGTTAGTGAAGGGTTAGGAACACTAAAGTACATAAAGGATTAGTAATGGAAAATCTAAAACATTAGAGATTTTTGCCCATAAAAGGAATCATAATAAGGACTTGCAATTTGTAGAAATTATCAAGTAGTACTTTCTTCGGATTCCGATCCAGAGTATGTTCCCATTCACTTGTTAAGGAAATGGCTATCAAGAACGAATTAACCCTTTATCCATTTTTTCTTTTTGAATACCCCCTCCCTGGGGAAAGAAGAATAGTAAAAAAGATATGGAGTGCACTAGAAAAAATTTTCATTATTTCCTTCCTCTATCCATATTCATGCAGAATTGCTCATGAACTAATACCCAACTCTTTCCATTTATTAATTGAATTCCTATAACAAGTAACAAGTGTTTTATTCCAAGATTAAGTTATTACTGAACAAAGAAAAATTTTCATTATATTATAAAGGATGAGATCAATTCGGAAGCGCTTTTTCTTATTCTAGCAGACGGAATTCCTTTGGTCTAATTTAGGACTTTCAAATCTATTTATTTTATTTTATCTAATTCTATCTACGCCCCAGGGGCTAGGAACAAAACAGTCCTTTCTTTTTTCTGATCATAGAGAAGCCGTATGAAGCTAAGGTTTCATGTACGGTTTTGAAATAGCGGTGGGAACTGTGATGTTATCATCGACTATGATTATCTAACAGTTCAAGTACAGTTGATATAGTTGAAGCACAGTCAAAATACGGTTTTTTTGGATGGAATATTTGGCGTCAGCCTATAGGTTTTCTGGTTTTTTTAATTTCTTCTTTGGCAGAATGTGAAAGATTACCCTTTGATTTACCAGAAGCGGAGGAAGAATTAGTAGCAGGTTACCAAACTGAATATTCCGGTATCAAATATGGTTTATTTTATCTTGTTTCTTACCTAAATTTATTAGTTTCTTCTTTATTTGTAACAGTTCTCTACTTGGGCGGGTGGAATTTCTCTATTCCCTATATATCCTTTTTTGATTTTTTCCAAATGAATAAAGCAGTTGGAATTTTGGAAATGACAATGGGTATATTTATTACATTAACTAAAGCTTATTTATTTCTCTTCATTTCTATCACAATAAGATGGACTTTACCGAGGATGAGAATGGATCAGTTATTAAATCTTGGATGGAAATTTCTTTTACCTATTTCCCTGGGCAATCTCTTATTAACAACCTCTTCTCAACTTGTTTCACTATAAATAAGATAATACAATAATAGTAAGAATATTTTCAACACAAAAGCTCTCTCAAACAAGAGAAAGAAACATATCTTTTTCATAGATATTTAGAATGAATATGTTCCCTATGGTAACTGGGTTCATGAGTTATGGTCAACAAACAATACGTGCTACAAGGTACATAGGTCAAAGTTTCATAACTACCTTATCCCACACAAATCGTTTACCTATAACGATTCACTACCCTTATGAAAAATCAATTACACCAGAGCGTTTCCGAGGGCGAATCCACTTTGAATTTGATAAATGTATTGCTTGTGAAGTATGTGTTCGCGTATGTCCGATAGATTTACCCGTTGTGGATTGGAGATTTGAAAAGGATATTAAAAGAAAACAATTGCTTAATTATAGTATTGATTTCGGAGTTTGTATATTTTGTGGCAATTGTGTTGAGTACTGTCCAACAAGCTGTTTATCAATGACTGAAGAATATGAACTTTCTACCTATGATCGTCATGAATTGAATTACAATCAAATTGCTTTAAGTCGGTTACCAATCTCCATAATGGGAGATTACACAATTCAAACAATTAGGAATTCGTCTGAAAGTAAAATAAACAAAGAAAAATCTTCGAATTCAAGAACGATTACTGATTACTAAACTTTGATTTTGTCTTTTTGTTATAAAAATCTAATAATTCTTTATTAAACTTTAAAATTAAACTATAAAGAAAAACTACTGCTTATTGGAAATTATTTCTTATTTTAAATCAGACTAGATTTTCGTGATATAATATAATTTATAACTATACAGTTTATACACAAAAAAATACCCAAATCCTTTTTTCCTTCCTTGAATCCTTTAGTTTTAGTCAGTTCATGAAAAATTTTATACTATTAATTTCTTTTTATCCATAATGGATTTACCTGGACCAATACATGAGATTCTTATGCTATTTGGGGGATTTGTTCTTCTACTAGGGGGTCTAGGAGTAGTATTACTTACCAACCCCATTTATTCTGCCTTTTCGCTGGGATTAGTTCTTGTTTGTATATCCTTATTCTATTTTTTATTAAATTCCTACTTTGTAGCTGTCGCACAACTTCTTATTTATGTGGGAGCCATAAATGTCTTGATCATATTCGCTGTAATGTTCGTAAATGGCTCAGAATGGTCTAAAGATAAGAATTATTGGACTATTGGAGATGGGTTCACTTCACTCGTTTGTATAACTATTGTTTTTTCGCTAATGACTACTATCCCAGATACGTCGTGGTATGGAATTCTTTGGACTACAAGATCAAACCAAATAGTAGAACAGGGTCTCATAAATAATGTTCAACAAATTGGAATTCATTTAGCAACCGATTTTTATCTTCCGTTTGAACTCATTTCCATAATTCTTCTAGTTTCTTTAATAGGTGCAATTACTATGGCTCGGCAATAAGAAAACTTAGAAAAAGTACAAATTATAAGAATTGCAAATCTAAAATAAATAACTAAAGAATCACAATTTTGATTTAGTAAAATCCATCTACTGCCAACAAATACCTCCTTTATTTTCTCTTTTGTTGTGTAATTGTTCTATTGTAATTAATTGAATCGGTTCAATTCTTGCCCTCATATTGAAATGAATCGAGATTGATAAGGAGTTAGTTAATGATGTTTGAGCATGTACTTTTTTTGAGTGTCTATTTATTTTCGATTGGTATCTATGGATTGATCACAAGCCGAAACATGGTTAGAGCTCTAATATGTCTTGAACTTATACTGAATTCAATTAATCTAAATCTCGTAACATTTTCTGATCTATTTGATAGTCGCCAATTAAAAGGAGATATTTTCGCAATTTTTGTTATAGCCCTTGCGGCTGCTGAAGCCGCTATTGGACTATCCATTCTTTCTTCCATCCATCGTAATAGGAAATCCACTCGTATCAATCAATCTAATTTATTGAATAATTAGAATTTTGAATAATTAGACATAGAATCCTCTAAACAAAGGCGCACATATTAAAATAAATAGAAATCAATACTATTTTCTTAGTATTATTTGAGAATATCCATTTTTTTTAGTAGATTATTGCTTTTTTTAGTAGATTATTGCATAGTATTCTTTTTCACTTAAATGAATTTTTGTATTTGTAATTCATTGATATTGCAATTTGAATATTGCAATAATTTATATTGAAAAGACGATAGCCAATTTATTGGCTAATTCGAATTCGTCTGTACAATTCGTAAAATTCTTTCTTATTTCTTATTGTTGAAATCCAAAATTAAAGTCTCTTGGCTCTCTTCACGCTTTCTCACAAACAGATTAAAAAATAGATTTTTATTTTTGAAGTTTGGATAAACCATTGCTTCGTCTGGTGTCTACAATACATATGACTCATTATAGTACTAATTTCATTTTTACCAGATCGAAAAATTTTATGTTGAAAAGAAAAATTTATAGATCCAATGTCACATTCCGTAAAAATTTACGATACATGTATAGGATGCACTCAATGTGTACGAGCTTGTCCAACAGATGTATTAGAAATGATACCCTGGGATGGATGTAAAGCCAAGCAAATTGCTTCCGCGCCGAGAACCGAAGATTGTGTGGGTTGTAAGAGATGTGAATCTGCCTGCCCGACAGATTTTTTAAGTGTCCGCGTTTATTTAGGGCCTGAAACAACACGTAGCATGGCTCTATCTTATTGATACGTTACAAAAAACTTCACTCGAATCGTCTGATTCCTCTTTACCGAAGAAGCCTGTGCTCGAAATAATCGAGCACGGGCTTTTCTGGTCAAAACGTATCTTGTCTTTATCACTTTATCATGAGTTATTTTCCTTGGTTAACAATACTTGTTGTTTTGCCGATATTTGCAGGTTCATTAATTTTCTTTTTACCTCATAAGGGAAACAAAGTCGTTAGGTGGTATACTATATCTATTTGTTTATTAGAATTCCTTCTAATGACTTATGCGTTCTGTTATCATTTCCAACTGGAGGATCCCTTAATCCAATTAAAGGAGGATTATAAATGGATAGATGTCTTCGATTTCCACTGGAGATTGGGAATCGATGGACTTTCATTAGGATCTATTTTATTGACAGGATTTATCACTACTTTAGCTACTTTAGCAGCTTGGCCAATTACACGGAATTCGCGATTATTCTATTTCCTGATGCTCGCAATGTATAGTGGTCAAATAGGATTATTTTCTTCGCGAGACCTTTTACTTTTTTTTATCATGTGGGAGTTAGAATTAATTCCTGTTTACTTACTTTTATCCATGTGGGGGGGGAAGAGGCGTCTATATTCAGCTACAAAGTTTATTTTGTATACTGCAGGCGGTTCCATTTTTTTCTTAATCGGAGTTCTGGGTATGGGCTTATATGGTTCCAACGAACCAGGATTAGATTTGGAAAGATTAATTAATCAATCATACCCTGCAACCTTGGAAATACTTTTATATTTTGGCTTCCTTATTGCTTATGCTGTCAAATTGCCGATTATACCCCTACATACGTGGTTACCAGATACCCATGGGGAAGCACATTATAGTACATGTATGCTTTTAGCGGGAATATTATTAAAGATGGGAGCATATGGATTGATTCGGATCAACATGGAATTGTTACCGTCATGCTCATTATCTATTTTCGCCCTGGTTAGTAATAATAGGAGCGATCCAAATAATCTATGCAGCTTCAACTTCTCTTGGTCAACGAAATTTCAAAAAAAGAATAGCTTATTCCTCTGTATCTCACATGGGTTTCATAATTATAGGAATTGGTTCCATAACCAACATTGGACTCAATGGAGCTATTTTACAAATATTATCCCATGGATTTATTGGTGCTACACTTTTTTTCTTGGCAGGAACCGCTTCTGATAGAATGCGTCTTGTTTATCTCGAAGAACTGGGGGGAATATCCATCCCAATGCCTAAAATTTTTACCATGTTTAGTAGCTTTTCAATGGCTTCTCTTGCCTTACCAGGAATGAGTGGTTTTGTCGCAGAATTAGTAGTATTTTTTGGACTAATTACTAGTCCAAAATTTCTGTTAATGCCAAAAACACTAATTACTTTTGTAATGGCAATTGGAATGATATTAACTCCTATTTATTTATTATCTATGTTACGCCAGATGTTCTATGGATACAAGCTATTTAATGTTCCAAACGCAAATTTTGTGGATTCTGGACCACGAGAACTCTTTATTTTAATCTGTATCTTTTTACCAGTAATAGGAATTGGTATTTATCCAGATTTTGTTCTCTCCCTATCCGTTGACAGGGTAGAGGCTCTCTTATCCAATTATTATCCTAAATAGGTTTGCTTTTTTTTACTCGTCTGCTCTATTAATGCAGAAATAAGTAAAAAAGTATAATTAGATCTATCTCGAATTTTTGAGAACCCTTTGAGAAGGCGTTCAAGGGGTTCTCAAATAAAACATAAAAGTAAAAACCTTCATTTCATGAAGGTTTTATTTTATGTAATCATTTAGGTGTTAATGTAAACGAACCATAACTATGTAAGCCTATTCCTAATAGATTTATACCAAAATAACAAATCCAAATTATAAGAAATCCTATCGAAGCTATAAGTGCAGAATTCGTACCCTTCCAATTTGTATTTGTTCTACTATGTAAATAAATTGCGAATATGGTCCAAGTAATAAATGCCCAAGTTTCCTTAGGATCCCAATTCCAATAGGATCCCCAGGCCTCATTAGCCCATACTGCTCCACAAAGAATACCTACGGTTAAAAGGGTAAATCCTAGGCTAATGACACGATAACTCCAAGAATCCAAACGCTCCGTTAATTGATATTTGTAATAATTTGGAAATGAAGGGACAGAGGTTCTTTTTAAAGCACTTCTTTTTGCATAAAAATATTTAATATCACTAAAGAAAAATGTTTTATTTAAAACATTTTTTTTCTTTTTAGAAAAGAAATGGAAATTATTTCGAAATCTAATGATTAGAATAGCGGCAGATAATAAGGATCCGCACAAAAGAGTTGCATAGCTTAATAACATCATACTGACATGCATCATTAACCACTGAGATTGTAGAGCAGGTACTAGTATCGTGGATTGATGCATTTCAGTTAAAAGACCCGATGTGGCAAAGCCTTGCGTTAAAATAGTACTTGGCGTAGTTATTGTGCTTAAATCATTTTTAGAGTTCTGTATTTTAGGAATGGTATGAAGAATATACAGGGCCCATGAAAGGAAGATCAATGACTCATATAAATTACTTAATGGAAAATGTCCCGAGGAAGCCCAACGAGAAACTAAGAATCCTGTTATAGAGAAAAAAGTAACTATCATTCCTTTTTCTGACGAATCACGTAATCCTCCAAGTTCACGAACTAATAAGGTTATAAAATGAATCGTAATCACAATTGAAATCGTTGAGAAAGAGATATGAGTTAGTATATGTTCTAAAGTTGCAAATAGCATAAGGGGAAGGTCCCATTACAAAATTGTAAATTTCGAATTGATTTCTAATCTATTGTATTCTTTTTCAAGAATGCCGCCACTCGGATTCGAACCGAGATGCTTGAGCACTGCTTCCTAAGAGCAGCGTGTCTACCAATTTCACCATGGCGGCTAACTTCAAATAATAGGTAACTTAAAAGAATAATAGCTATTATCTTGGGAATCGTCGATATTGGGAAAGTCCATAAAATTTAGGAACATTAGAGTTTTCATTAAAATAGACTTCGTTTGGTAGTATCGTTTCCATTTTTTTTTTACAATAAACTCTTGCTTTGCCCAATAGAAACACAAACACTGCTTGAAAGAGTTGGAATTTCTTGTTTTCTAACTTGCAATTGTAGAACTAATTTTTTCTAATTAATTTCTCGTTTACATTTTGAAAATTCTTTCAATACAATGAAAAAAATCCAAAAGGGTTTCTATTTAATGATGAAATTAAAAATGGATAAATGGAAAAGGCTTTTTGGATTTTTTAAAAATTTCTAGAATGAAAGTCTTTATGCTCTTATTAATAAGATTTACTAACCTTATGATTTTGGAGAAGATAGGTGGAAGTTGTAAGTCCTATTGTAAGAATACTCCACTTTTCATAATTTTCATAATAGAATATGAGGATTCTATTATGAAAATTATGAAAAGTTCATTGATAGGAAAAGAATACTTAGCACACAGTATACCAAACAAAACTTTTTTTTCTTGTATATATAAGATAAGAGGGGTTTTTTGTTCTAAGAATATTGTACCGAGTAATTCGACACATAAAAGTACATTCAAAGAAGAATCAAAATTATTAAATAATTGGAATTCTTTTTTGATAAGTCAATTCATATTATTCCAAAATCTTATTATTTGTTTGTTGCCCAGAAAAACCCTTTGGTTTTGGATGCTCATTACCGCTCGAAAATGATCTTGATTTTACTAAAGAATAAGATTGTACTATGGAAAAATAAGTCTTTTTCTTCCAAATATTTTTACGAATACGCTTTTTTGACATTGAAGTACGTTTTTTTGGAACTGCCATTCAAAAAGGAAATTACTTTTTTCTAGTTGTATGTGAAAGACATCTATTGCTGCAAATCAATCCTTCTTTCTTCTTTTTATTAGTATTTATACTTAGATACTGAAAGATACTTAAATTTTGAATTATTTTTTACTTCATTTTGTCTAATGCGGATAAGACAACAAGAATTTTTTAACATTTTTTCTTTATATATTTTATACTTGTTTTTTAATAATATAGAATATATAGAAAGGTTTCTCATTTAAATCTATTTATATCTATTTATATATCAAGTATACTCCATATATAGATATATGGTATGGAAGCCTATCCCCCATATAAGATAAGACGGGGGGATAAAAAGAAGGGAAAATGAAAATAGTTAATTAAGTTCAGAATGGTATTCCATAAAGGAAAGGAATTCCAATCAAAACAAAAAATACTGAGTCTCTTAAACAAGACATTCTAAAACTTAGGTAATTTATAGTCATTAGGATTTTAGTTCTATATGAAGTAAGGACTATTCGATAATTTCTTATAAACATAGGTTTTCATTGGAATTCACTCAATCAGTTAATTATGGAACAAGAGAGCTGTTTCATCTTTGTTTTAAAGAAATATAAAAATGAATTATGAATAGAAAGTAAAATGATTCCACTTTTTTTTTTTATTTTTATAAATATCTTTATTTAGTTAATAAAATAACTAGGTAACGAAGTTATTTTATTAACTTTTTTAATTTAACCAACTAAACCCATTCTTAATTTTTAATTATTTCAATGAGATAAATTTTGGAAAAATTAAGAATTTCAGTATTTTTTCTTATTCTTTTTATTTATTCTTTCAGAAAGAGATAAGAATTGGTTTGGTGAATCGGAAACAATTTTATAGAAAAATTGAAGTAAAAATTGAAGTAAAAATTGCAATTTCTTTTCTTATGGAACATACATATCAATATGCATGGGTAATCCCTCTTCTCCCACTTCCAGTTATTATGTCAATGGGATTTGGCCTTATTCTTATTCCTACAGCAACAAAAAATCTTCGTCGCATATGGGCTTTTCCTAGTGTTTTACTCTTAAGTATAGCTATGGTATTCTCAGTTCAACTGTCTATTCAACAAATAAATGGAAGTTCGATCTATCAATATCTATGGTCTTGGACCGTCAATAATGATTTTTCTTTAGAATTTGGATACTTGATTGACCCACTTACTTCTATTATGTTAATGCTAATTACTACTGTAGGAATCCTGGTTCTTATTTATAGTGATGGTTATATGTCTCACGATGAAGGATATTTGAGATTTTTTGTTTATATAAGTTTTTTCAATACTTCCATGTTGGGATTGGTTACTAGCTCCAATTTGATACAAATTTATTTTTTTTGGGAACTCGTGGGAATGTGTTCTTATTTATTGATAGGCTTTTGGTTTACACGACCAATCGCAGCGAGTGCTTGTCAAAAAGCTTTTGTAACTAATCGTGTAGGGGATTTTGGTCTATTATTAGGAATTTTAGGTTTTTTTTGGATAACAGGTAGTTTAGAGTTTAGGGATTTGTTCAAAATAGCTAATAACTGGATTCCTAATAATGGAATTAACTCTTTACTTACTACTTTGTGTGCTTTTTTATTATTCCTTGGTGCAGTTGCGAAATCCGCACAATTCCCTCTTCACGTATGGTTACCCGATGCTATGGAAGGGCCCACTCCTATTTCGGCTCTTATACACGCAGCAACTATGGTTGCTGCGGGAATTTTTCTTCTAGCTCGACTTCTTCCTCTTTTCATATCTTTACCTTTGATAATGAGTTTTATTTCTTTAGTAGGTACAATAACACTATTCTTAGGAGCTACTTTAGCTCTTGCTCAGAGAGATATTAAAAGAAGCTTAGCCTATTCTACAATGTCTCAATTGGGTTATATGATGTTAGCTCTAGGTATAGGTTCTTATCAAGCTGCTTTATTCCATTTGATCACTCATGCTTATTCAAAAGCTTTATTGTTCTTGGGATCCGGATCCGTTATTCATTCAATGGAACCTCTTGTTGGATATTCACCAGATAAAAGTCAAAATATGGTTCTTATGGGCGGGTTTAAGAAAATACATTCCAATCACAAGAACTACTTTTTTATGGGGTACACTTTCTCTTTGTGGTATTCCACCTCTTGCTTGTTTCTGGTCCAAAGATGAAATCCTTAGTAATAGTTGGTTGTATTCGCCCTTTTTTGGAATAATAGCCTCCTTTACTGCAGGATTAACTGCCTTTTATATGTTTCGGATATATTTACTTACATTTGATGGGTATTTGCGTGTTCATTTTCAAAATTACAGTAGCACTAAAGAGAGTTCCTTGTATTCAATATCCTTATGGGGAAAAAGGATACCCAAAGGAGTGAATAGGGATTTCGTTTTATCAACAACGAAGAGTGGAGTTTCTTTTTTTTCACAAAATATACCAAAAATTCAAGGTAATACAAGAAATAGGATAGGATCCTTTACTACGTCTTTTGGGGCTAAAAACACTTTTGCCTATCCGCATGAAACGGGAAATACTATGTTATTTCCTCTTCTTATATTACTACTTTTCACTTTGTTCATTGGATTCATAGGAATCTCTTTTGATAATGGAGGAATTGGTAATGGAATAGCAGAGTTAACCATATTATCAAAGTGGTTAACTCCCTCAATAAACTTTACCCAGGAAAGTTCTAATTCTTTTGTAAATTCATATGAATTTATTACTAATGCAATTTCTTCTGTAAGTCTAGCTATCTTTGGTTTATTCATAGCATATATCTTCTATGGATCCGCTTATTCTTTTTTTCAGAATTTGGATTTAATAAACTCTTTTTACAAAGGAAATCCTAAAAAAGAATTTTTAGATCAAGTAAAAAAAAATATATACAGTTGGTCATATAATCGTGGTTATATAGATATTTTCTATACTAGGGTCTTTACCCTCGGTATAAGAGGGTTAACCGAACTCACGGAGTTTTTTGATAAGGGTGTTATTGATGGAATTACCAATGGAGTGGGTCTTGCTAGTTTTTGTATAGGAGAGGAAATTAAATATGTAGGGGGAGGTCGAATCTCGTCTTATTTATTCTTTTTTTTATGTTATGTATCTGTGTTTTTATTCTTTTTTTCTTTCTTAAGTTAAGGAATTTACAACTCCCTTTCTACAATCTCTCTATATCCTTGTTACATAAGGTAAGTATTGTATAATAGTTCGGTTTTCCGCGATTTTTTCCATTCCTCTGTGTAAATAGCCTAATATGGGTTCACAATCAATAACATCCTCACCATCGAGAGTAACGATCAGTCGAAGAACACCATGCATTGATGGGTGTTGAGGGCCCCATATTGACTATCATGAGATCTTTTCTTGTAAGCGGTAGACTCATATCCTTTCTTCCTTAATTCA
>NW_027333486.1:0-32016 GCF_002575655.3 Aegilops tauschii subsp. strangulata | reverse complement strand
CCCTAGTTCTTGCACATGCTATGTGGATGAAATGATGATAGCGTGCCAACTTTCAACCTTTTCAGAGTTCATTTGAAATGCTTTTCAATTTCAGGGTCTTATAGCTCAAAATAATAAGTAAATGCATGAAAAATAAGAAATGAAGTCAGAAAGGGTTGAAAATTGATGATGTGGCTTTGAATGGTGCATTTTGAACACAGAAAAAGTCTGGAGTTCAAATAAGTTGAAAAAATGAAATCCCTTTTTAATAGACGAGTTTCCGTATGAAACCCTGATAGTTCGAAAGAGACTATCCATTTTGTACACGAAGTTCATCTAGTTTTTGTCGTAACCCTCCCTACTTTGTTGCACATGCTATGTGGATGAAATGATGATACCATGCCAACTTTCAACCTTTTCAGAGTTCATTTGAAATGCTTTTCAATTTCAGGGTCATATAGCTGAAAATAAGCAGTAAATGCATGAAAAATAACAAATGAAGTCAGAAAGGGTTAAAAATTGATGATGTGGCTTTGAATGGTGCATTTTGAACACACAAAAAGTCAGGAGTTCAAATAAGTTAAAAAAATGAAATCCCTTTGTAACAGACGAGTTTCCGTATGTAACCCTTATACTTCGAAAGAGACTGTCCGTTTTGTACAAGAAGTGCATCCAATTTTTGCCGTAACCCTCTCAACTTTCTTGCATATGCTATGTGGATGAAATGATGATACCATGCCAACTTTCAACCTTTTCAGAGTTCATTTGAAATGCTTTTCAATTTCAGGGTCTTATAGCTCAAAATAAGCAGTAAATGCATGAAAAATAACAATTGAACTCAGAAAGGGTTAAAAATTGATGATGTGGCTTTGAATGGTGCATTTTGAACACACAAAAAGTCAGGAGTTCAAATAAGTTTAAAAAAATGAAATCCCTTTGTAACAGACGAGTTTCCGTATGAAACCCTGATACTTCGAAAGAGACTGTCCGTTTTGTACACGAAGTGCATCCAATTTTTGCCGTAACCCTCTCAACTTTCTTGCATATGCTATGTGGATGAAAGGATGATACCATGCCAACTTTCAACCTTTTCAGAGTTCATTTGAAATGCTTTTCAATTTCAGGGTCTTATAGCTCAAAATAATCAGTAAATGCATGAAAAATAACAAATGAAGTCAGAAAGGGTTGAAAATTGATGATGTGGCTTTGAATGGTGCATTTTGAACACACAAAAAGTCTGGAGTTCAAATAAGTTCAAAAAATGAAATCCCTTTGTAACCGACGAGTTTCCGTATGAAACCCTGATACTTCGAAAGAGACTGTCCGTTTTGTACACGAAGTGCATCCAATTTTTGCCGTAACCCTCTCTACTTTGTTGCACATGCTATGTGGATGAAATGATGATACCATGCCAACTTTCAACCTTTTCAGAGTTCATTTGAAATGCTTTTCAATTTCAGGGTCTTATAGCTCAAAATAAGCAGTAAATGCATGAAAAATAACAAATGAGCTCAGAAAGGGTTAAAAATTGATGATGTGGCTTTGAATGGTGCATTTTGAACACACAAAAAGTCAGGAGTTTAAATAAGTTCAAAAAATGAAATCCCTTTGTAACAGACGAGTTTCCGTATGTAACCCTGATACTTCGAAAGAGACTGTCCGTTTTGTACAAGAAGTGCATCCAATTTTTGCCGTAACCCTCTCAACTTTCTTGCATATGCTATGTGGGTGAAATGATGATACCATGCCAACTTTCAACCTTTTCAGAGTTCATTTGAAATGCTTTTCAATTTCAGGGTCTTATAGCTCAAAATAATCAGTAAATGCATGAAAAATAACAAATGAAGTCAGAAAGGGTTGAAAATTGATGATGTGGCTTTGAATGGTGCATTTTGAACACACAAAAAGTCAGGAGTTCAAATAAGTTCAAAAAATGAAATCCCTTTGTAACAGACGAGTTTCCGTATGAAACCCTGATACTTCGAAAGAGACTGTCCGTTTTGTACACAAAGTGCATCCAATTTTTGCCGTAACCCTCTCTACTTTCTTGCACATGCTATGTGGGTGAAATGATGATACCATGCCAACTTTCAACCTTTTCAGAGTTCATTTGAAATGCTTTTCAATTTAAAGGTTTTATAGCTCAAAATAATCAGTAAATGCATGAAAAATAACAAATGAAGTCATAAAGGGTTGAAAATTAATGATGTGGCTTTGAATGGTGCATTTTGAACACAGAAAAAGTCTGGAGTTCAAATAAGTTCATAAAATGAAATGCCTTTGTAACCGACAAGTTTCCGTATGAAACCCTGATACATCGAAAGAGACTATCCGTTTTGTACACGAAGTGCATCCAATTTTTGCCGTAACCCTCTCTACTTTCTTGCACATGCTATGTGGGTGAAATGATGATACCATGCCAACTTTCAACCTTTTCAGAGTTTATTTGAAATGCTTTTCAATTTCAGGGTCTTATAGCTCAAAATAATCAGTAAATGCATGAAAAATAACAAATGAAGTCAGAAAGGGTTGAAAATTGATGATGTGGCTTTGAATGGTGCATTTTGAACACACAAAAAGTCAGGAGTTCAAATAAGTTCAAAAAATGAAATCCCTTTGTAACAGACGAGTTTACGTATGAAACCCTGATACTTCGAAAGAGACTGTCCGTTTTGTACACAAAGTGCATCCAATTTTTGCCGTAACCCTCTCTACTTTCTTGCACATGCTATGTGGGTGAAATGATGATACCATGCCAACTTTCAACCTTTTCAGAGTTTATTTGAAATGCTTTTCAATTTCAGGGTCTTATAGCTCAAAATAATCAGTAAACGCATGAAAAATAACAAATGAAGTCAGAAAGGGTTGAAAATTGATGATGTGGCTTTGAATGGTGCATTTTGAACACACAAAAAGTCAGGAGTTCAAATAAGTTTAAAAAATGAAATCCCTTTGTAACAGACGAGTTTCCGTATGAAACCCTGATACTTCGAAAGAGACTGTCCGTTTTGTACACAAAGTGCATCCAATTTTTGCCGTAACCCTCTCTACTTTCTTGCACATGCTATGTGGGTGAAATGATGATACCATGCCAACTTTCAACCTTTTCAGAGTTCATTTGAAATGCTTTTCAATTTCAAGGTCTTATAGCTCAAAATAATCAGTAAATGCATGAAAAATAACAAATGAAGTCAGAAAGGGTTGAAAATTAATGATGTGGCTTTGAATGGTGCATTTTGAACACGGAAAAAGTCTGGAGTTCAAATAAGTTCATAAAATGAAATGCCTTTGTAACCGACAAGTTTCCGTATGAAACCCTGATACATCGAAAGAGACTGTCCGTTTTGTACACGAAGTGCATCCAATTTTTGCCGTAACCCTCTCAACTTCCTTGCACATGCTATGTGGGTGAAATGATGATACCATGCCAACTTTCAACCTTTTTAGAGTTTATTTGAAATGCTTTTCAATTTCAGGGTCTTATAGCTCAAAATAATCAGTAAATGCATGAAAAATAACAAATGAAGTCAGAAAGGGTTGAAAATGGATGATGTGGCTTTGAATGGTGCATTTTGAACACACAAAAAGTCAGGAGTTCAAATAAGTTCAAAAAATGAAATCCCTTTGTAACAGACGAGTTTCCGTATGAAACCCTGATACTTCGAAAGAGACTGTCCGTTTTGTACACAAAGTGCATCCAATTTTTGCCGTAACCCTCTCTACTTTCTTGCACATGCTATGTGGGTGAAATGATGATACCATGCCAACTTTCAACCTTTTCAGAGTTTATTTGAAATGCTTTTCAATTTCAGGGTCTTATAGCTCAAAATAATCAGTAAATGCATGAAAAATAACAAATGAAGTCAGAAAGGGTTGAAAATTAATGATGTGGCTTTGAATGGTGCATTTTGAACACACAAAAAGTCAGGAGTTCAAATAAGTTCAAAAAATGAAATCCCTTTGTAACAGACGAGTTTCCGTATGAAACCCTGATACTTCGAAAGAGACTGTCCGTTTTGTACACAAAGTGCATCCAATTTTTGCCGTAACCCTCTCTACTTTCTTGCACATGCTATGTGGGTGAAATGATGATACCATGCCAACTTTCAACCTTTTCAGAGTTCATTTGAAATGCTTTTCAATTTCAAGGTCTTATAGCTCAAAATAATCAGTAAATGCATGAAAAATAACAAATGAAGTCAGAAAGGGTTGAAAATTAATGATGTGGCTTTGAATGGTGCATTTTGAACACACAAAAAGTCAGGAGTTCAAATAAGTTCATAAAATGAAATGCCTTTGTAACCGACAAGTTTCCGTATGAAACCCTGATACTTCGAAAGAGACTGTCCGTTTTGTACACGAAGTGCATCCAATTTTTGCCGTAACCCTCTCAACTTCCTTGCATATGCTATGTGGATGAAATGATGATACCATGCCAACTTTCAACCTTTTCAGAGTTTATTTGAAATGCTTTTCAATTTCAGGGTCTTATAGCTCAAAATAATCAGTAAATGCATGAAAAATAACAAATGAAGTCAGAAAGGGTTGAAAATTGATGATGTGGCTTTGAATGGTGCATTTTGAACACACAAAAAGTCAGGAGTTCAAATAAGTTCAAAAAATGAAATCCCTTTGTAACAGACGAGTTTCCGTATGAAACCCTGATACTTCGAAAGAGACTGTCCGTTTTGTACACAAAGTGCATCCAATTTTTGCCGTAACCCTCTCTACTTTCTTGCACATGCTATGTGGGTGAAATGATGATACCATGCAACCTTTCAACCTTTTCAGAGTTCATTTGAAATGCTTTTCAATTTCAAGGTCTTATAGCTCAAAATAATCAGTAAATGCATGAAAAATAACAAATGAAGTCAGAAAGGGTTGAAAATTAATGATGTGCCTTTGAATGGTGCATTTTGAACACAGAAAAAGTCTGGAGTTCAAATAAGTTCATAAAATGAAATGCCTTTGTAACCGACAAGTTTCCGTATGAAACCCTGATACATCGAAAGAGACTGTCCGTTTTATACACGAAGTGCATCCAATTTTTGCCGTAACCCTCTCTACTTTCTTGCACATGCTATGTGGGTGAAATGATGATACCATGCAACCTTTCAACCTTTTCAGAGTTCATTTGAAATGCTTTTCAGTTTCAGGGTCTTATAGCTCAAAATAATCAGTAAATGCATGAAAAATAACAAATGAACTCAGAAAGGGTTAAAAATTGATGATGTGGCTTTGAATGGTGCATTTTGAACACACAAAAAGTCAGGAGTTCAAATAAGTTTAAAAAAATGAAATCCCTTTGTAGCAGACGTGTTTCCGTATGAAACCCTGATACTTCGAAAGAGATTGTCCATTTTGTACACGAAGTGCATCCAATTTTTGCCGTAACCCTCTCAACTTCCTTGCATATGCTATGTGGATGAAATGATGATACCATGCCAACTTTCAACCTTTTCAGAGTTTATTTGAAATGCTTTTCAATTTCAGGGTCTTATAGCTCAAAATAATCAGTAAATGCATGAAAAATAACAAATGAAGTCAGAAAGGGTTGAAAATTGATGATGTGGCTTTGAATGGTGCGTTTTGAACACACAAAAAGTCAGGAGTTCAAATAAGTTCAAAAAATGAAATCCCTTTGTAACAGACGAGTTTCCGTATGAAACCCTGATACTTCGAAAGAGACTGTCCGTTTTGTACACAAAGTGCATCCAATTTTTGCCGTAACCCTCTCTACTTTCTTGCACATGCTATGTGGGTGAAATGATGATACCATGCAACCTTTCAACCTTTTCAGAGTTCATTTGAAATGCTTTTCAATTTCAGGGTCTTATAGCTCAAAATAAGCAGTAAATGCATGAAAAATAACAAATGAAATCAGAAAGGGTTAAAAATTGATTATGTGGCTTTGAATGGTGTATTTTGAACACACAAAAAGTTAGGAGTTCAAATAAGTTTTAAAAAATGAAATCCCTTTGTAACAGACGAGTTTCCGTATGTAACCCTGATACTTCGAAAGAGATTGTCCATTTTGTACACAAAGTGCATCCAATTTTTGCCGTAACCCTCTCAACTTTCTTGCATATGCTATGTGGATGAAATGATGATACCATGCAAACTTTCAACCTTTTTCAGAGTTCATTTGAAATGCTTTTCAATTTCAGGGTCTTATAGCTCAAAATAATCAGTAAATGCATGAAAAATAACAAATGAACTCAGAAAGGGTTAAAAATTGATGATGTGGCTTTGAATGGTGCATTTTGAACACACAAAAATTCAGGAGTTCAAATAAGTTCAAAAAATGAAATCCCTTTGTAACAGACGAGTTTCCGTATGAAACCCTGATACTTCGAAAGAGACTGTCCGTTTTGTACACAAAGTGCATCCAATTTTTGCCATAACCCTCTCTACTTTCTTGCACATGCTATGTGGGTGAAATGATGATACCATGCAACCTTTCAACCTTTTCAGAGTCATTTGAAATGCTTTTCAATTTCAGGGTCTTATAGCTCAAAATAAGCAGTAAATGCATGAAAAATAACAAATGAACTCAGAAAGGGTTAAAAATTGATTATGTGGCTTTGAATGGTGTATTTTGAACACACAAAAAGTCAGGAGTTCAAATAAGTTTAAAAAAATGAAATCCCTTTGTAACAGACGAGTTTCCGTATGTAACCCTGATACTTCGAAAGAGATTGTCCATTTTGTACACAAATTGCATCCAATTTTTGCCGTAACCCTCTCAACTTTCTTGCATATGCTATGTGGATGAAATGATGATACCATGCCAACTTTCAACCTTTTTCACAGTTCATTTGAAATGCTTTTCAATTTCAGGGTCTTATAGCTCAAAATAATAAGTAAATGCATGAAAAATAACAAATGAAGTCAGAAAGGGTTAAAAATTGATGATCTCGCTTTGAATGGTGCATTTTGAACACACAAAAAGTCAGGAGTTCAAATAAGTTTAAAAAATGAAATCCCTTTGTAACAGACGAGTTTCCGTATGAAACCCTGATACTTCGAAAGAGACTGTCCGTTTTGTACACAAAGTGCATCCAATTTTTGCCGTAACCCTCTCTACTTTCTTGCACATGCTATGTGGGTGAAATGATGATACCATGCAACCTTTCAACCTTTTCAGAGTTCATTTGAAATGCTTTTCAATTTCAGGGTCTTATAGCTCAAAATAAGCAGTAAATGCATGAAAAATAACAAATGAACTCAGAAAGGGTTAAAAATTGATTATGTGGCTTTGAATGGTGTATTTTGAACACACAAAAAGTCAGGAGTTCAAATAAGTTTAAAAAAATGAAATCCCTTTGTAACAGACGAGTTTCCGTATGTAACCCTGATACTTCGAAAGAGATTGTCCATTTTGTACACAAAGTGCATCCAATTTTTGCCGTAACCCTCTCAACTTTCTTGCATATGCTATGTGGATGAAATGATGATACCATGCCAACTTTCAACCTTTTTCAGAGTTCATTTGAAATGCTTTTCAATTTCAGGGTCTTATAGCTCAAAATAATCAGTAAATGCATGAAAAATAACAAATGAACTCAGAAAGGGTTAAAAATTGATGATGTGGCTTTGAATGGTGCATTTTGAACACACAAAAAGTCAGGAGTTCAAATAAGTTCAAAAAATGAAATCCCTTTGTAACAGACGAGTTTCCGTATGAAACCCTGATACTTCGAAAAAGACTGTCCGTTTTGTACACAAAGTGCATCCAATTTTTGCCGTAACCCTCTCTACTTTCTTGCACATGCTATGTGGGTGAAATGATGATACCATGCAACCTTTCAACCTTTTCAGAGTTCATTTGAAATGCTTTTCAATTTCAGGGTCTTATAGCTCAAAATAAGCAGTAAATGCATGAAAAATAACAAATGAACTCAGAAAGGGTTAAAAATTGATTATGTGGCTTTGAATGGTGTATTTTGAACACACAAAAAGTCAGGAGTTCAAATAAGTTTAAAAAAAATGAAATCCCTTTGTAACAGACAAGTTTCCGTATGTAACCCTGATACTTCGAAAGAGATTGTCCATTTTGTACACAAAGTGCATCCAATTTTTGCCGTAACCCTCTCAACTTTCTTGCATATGCTATGTGGATGAAATGATGATACCATGCCAACTTTCAACCTTTTTCAGAGTTCATTTGAAATGCTTTTCAATTTCTGGGTCTTATAGCTCAAAATAATAAGTAAATGCATGAAAAATAACAAATGAAGTCAGAAAGGGTTGAAAATTGATGATGTGGCTTTGAATGGTGCATTTTGAACACACAAAAAGTCTGGAGTTCAAATAAGTTCAAAAATTGAAATCCTTTTGTAACAGATGAGTTTCTGTATGAAAGCCTGATACTTCGAAAGAGGTTGTCCGTCTTGTACACGAAGTGCATCTAATTTTTGTCGTAACCCTCCCTACTTTCTTGCACATGCTATGTGGATGAAATGATGATACCATGCCAACTTTCAACCTTTTCAGAGTTCATTTGAAATGCTTTTCAATTTCAGGGTCTTATAGCTCAAAATAATCAGTAAATGCATGAAAAATAACAAATGAAGTCAGAAAGGGTTGAAAATTGATGACGTGGCTTTGAATGGTGCATTTTGAACACAGAAAAAGTCTGGAGTTCAAATAAGTTCAATAAATGAAATCCCTTTGTAATAGACGAGTTTCCATGTGAAACTCTGATACTTCAAAAGAGACTGTCCGTTTTGTACACGAAGTGCATCTAGTTTTTGTCGTAACCCTCCCTACTTTCTAGCACATGCTATGTGGATGAAATGATGATACCGTGCGAACTTTCAACCTTTTCAGAGTTCATTTGAAATGCTTTTCAATTTCAGGGTCTTATAGCTCAAAATAATCAGTAAATGCATGAAAAATAACAAATGAAGTCAGAAAGGGTTGAAAATTGATGATGTGGCTTTGAATGGTGCATTTTGAACACGAAAAAGTCTGGAGTTCAAATAAGTTCAAAAAATGAAATCCCTTTGTAACCGACGAGTTTCCGTATGAAACCCTGATACTTCGAAAGAGGCTGTCCGTTTTGTACGCGAAGTGCATCCGATTTTTTCCGTAACCCTCTCTACTGTCTTGCACATGCTATGTGGGTGAAATGATGATACCATGCAACCTTTCAACCTTCTCAGAGTTCATTTGAAATGCTTTTCAATTTCAGGGTCTTATAGCTCAAAATAAGCAGTAATGCATGAAAAATAACAAATGAACTCAGAAAGGGTTAAAAATTGATGATGTCGCTTTGAATGGTGCATTTTGAACACACAAAAAGTCAGGAGTTCAAATAAGTTTAAAAAATGAAATCCCTTTGTAACAGACGAGTTTCCGTATGTAACCCTGATACTTCGAAAGAGATTGTCCATTTTGTACACGAAGTGCATCCAATTTTTGTCGTAACCCTCTCAACTTTCTTGCATATGCTATGTGGATGAAATGATGATACCATGCCAACTTTCAACCTTTTTCAGAGTTCATTTGAAATGCTTTTCAATTTCAGGGTCTTATAGCTCAAAATAATAAGTAAATGCATGAAAAATAACAAATGAAGTCAGAAAGGGTTGAAAATTGATGATGTGGCTTTGAATGGTGCATTTTGAACACACAAAAAGTCAGGAGTTCAAATAAGTTCAAAAAATGAAATCCCTTTGTAACAGACGAGTTTCCGTATGAAACCCTGATACTTCGAAAGAGACTGTCCGTTTTGTACACAAAGTGCATCCAATTTTTGCCGTAACCCTCTCTACTTTCTTGCACATGCTATGTGGGTGAAATGATGATACCATGCAACCTTTCAACCTTTTCAGAGTTCATTTGAAATGCTTTTCAATTTCAGGGTCTTATAGCTCAAAATAAGCAGTAAATGCATGAAAAATAACAAATGAACTCAGAAAGGGTTAAAAATTGATTATGTGGCTTTGAATGGTGTATTTTGAACACACAAAAAGTCAGGAGTTCAAATAAGTTTAAAAAAATGAAATCCCTTTGTAACAGACGAGTTTCCGTATGTAACCCTGATACTTCGAAAGAGATTGTCCATTTTGTACACAAAGTGGATCCAATTTTTGCCGTAACCCTCTCAACTTTCTTGCATATGCTATGTGGATGAAATGATGATACCATGCCAACTTTCAACCTTTTTCAGAGTTCATTTGAAATGCTTTTCAATTTCTGGGTCTTATAGCTCAAAATAATAAGTAAATGCATGAAAAATAACAAATGAAGTCAGAAAGGGTTGAAAATTGATGATGTGGCTTTGAATGGTGCATTTTGAACACACAAAAAGTCTGGAGTTCAAATAAGTTCAAAAATTGAAATCCTTTTGTAACAGATGAGTTTCCGTATGAAACCGTGATACTTCGAAAGAGGTTGTCCGTTTTGTACACGAAGTGCATCTAATTTTTGTCGCAACCCTCCCTACTTTCTTGCACATGCTATGTGGATGAAATGATGATACCATGCCAACTTTCAACCTTTTCAGAGTTCATTTGAAATGCTTTTCAATTTCAGGGTCTTATAGCTCAAAATAATCAGTAAATGCATGAAAAATAACAAATGAAGTTAGAAAGGGTTGAAAATTGATGATGTGGCTTTGAATGGTGCATTTTGAACATAGAAAAAGTCTGGAGTTCAAATAAGTTCAATAAATGAAATCCCTTTGTAATAGACGAGTTTCCATGTGAAACTCTGATACTTCAAAAGAGACTGTCCGTTTTGTACACGAAGTGCATCTAGTTTTTGTCGTAACCCTCCCTACTTTCTTGCACATGCTATGTGGATGAAATGATGATACCGTGCGAACTTTCAACCTTTTCAGAGTTCATTTGAAATGCTTTTCAATTTCAGGGTCTTATAGCTCAAAATAATCAGTAAATGCATGAAAAATTACAAATGAAGTCAGAAAGGGTTGAAAATTGATGATGTGGCTTTGAATGGTGCATTTTGAACACGAAAAAGTCTGGAGTTCAAAAAAGTTCAAAAAATGAAATCCCTTTGTAACCGACGAGTTTCCGTATGAAACCCTGATACTTCGAAAGAGGCTGTCCGTTTTGTACGCGAAGTGCATCCAATTTTTTCCGTAACCCTCTCTACTGTCTTGCACATGCTATGTGGGAGAAATGATGATACCATGCAACCTTTCAACCTTCTCAGAGTTCATTTGAAATGCTTTTCAATTTCAGGGTCTTATAGCTCAAAATAAGCAGTAATGCATGAAAAATAACAAATGAACTCAGAAAGGGTTAAAAATTGATGATGTCGCTTTGAATGGTGCATTTTGAACATACAAAAAGTCAGGAGTTCAAATAAGTTTAAAAAATGAAATCCCTTTGTAACAGACGAGTTTCCGTATGTAACCCTGATACTTCGAAAGAGATTGTCCATTTTGTACACAAAGTGCATCCAATTTTTGCCGTAACCCTCTCTACTTTCTTGCACATGCTATGTCGGTGAAATGATGATACCATGCAACCTTTCAACCTTTTCAGAGTTCATTTGAAATGCTTTTCAATTTCAGGGTCTTATAGCTCAAAATAAGCAGTAAATGCATGAAAAATAACAAATGAACTCAGAAAGGGTTAAAAATTGATTATGTGGCTTTGAATGGTGTATTTTGAACACACAAAAAGTCAGGAGTTCAAATAAGTTTTAAAAAATGAAATCCCTTTGTAACAGACGAGTTTCCGTATGTAACCCTGATACTTCGAAAGAGATTGTCCATTTTGTACACAAAGTGCATCCAATTTTTGTCGTAACCCTCTCAACTTTCTTGCATATGCTATGTGGATGAAATGATGATACCATGCCAACTTTCAACCTTTTTCAGAGTTCATTTGAAATGCTTTTCAATTTCAGGGTCTTATAGCTCAAAATAATAAGTAAATGCATGAAAAATAACAAATGAAGTCAGAAAGGGTTGAAAATTGATGATGTGGCTTTGAATGGTGCATTTTGAACACACAAAAAGTCAGGAGTTCAAATAAGTTCAAAAAATGAAATCCCTTTGTAACAGACGAGTTTCCGTATGAAACCCTGATACTTCGAAAGAGACTGTCCGTTTTGTACACAAAGTGCATCCAATTTTTGCCGTAACCCTCTCTACTTTCTTGCACATGCTATGTGGGTGAAATGATGATACCATGCAACCTTTCAACCTTTTCAGAGTTCATTTGAAATGCTTTTCAATTTCAGGGTCTTATAGCTCAAAATAAGCAGTAAATGCATGAAAAATAACAAATGAACTCAGAAAGGGTTAAAAATTGATTATGTGGCTTTGAATGGTGTATTTTGAACACACAAAAAGTCAGGAGTTCAAATAAGTTTAAAAAAATGAAATCCCTTTGTAACAGACGAGTTTCCGTATGTAACCCTGATACTTCGAAAGAGATTGTCCATTTTGTACACAAAGTGCATCTAGTTTTTGCCGTAACCCTCTCAACTTTCTTGCACATGCTATGTGGATGAAATGATGATACCATGCCAACTTTCAACCTTTTCAGAGTTCATTTGAAATGCTTTTCAATTTCAGGGTCTTATAGCTCAAAATAATAAGTAAATGCATGAAAAATAACAAATGAAGTCAGAAAGGGTTGAAAATTGATGATGTGGCTTTGAATGGTGCATTTTGAACACACAAAAAGTCTGGAGTTCAAATAAGTTCAAAAATTGAAATCCTTTTGTAACAGATGAGTTTCCGTATGAAACCCTGATATTTCGAAAAAGGTTGTCCGTTTTGTACACGAAGTGCATCTAGTTTTTGTCGTAACCCTCCCTACTTTCTTGCACATGCTATGTGGATGAAATGATGATAACGTGCGAACTTTCAACCTTTTCAGAGTTCATTTGAAATGCTTTTCAATTTCAGGGTCTTATAGCTCAAAATAATCAGTAAATGCATGAAAAATAACAAATGAAGTCAGAAAGGGTTGAAAATTGATGATGTGGCTTTGAATGGTGCATTTTGAACACGAAAAAGTCTGGAGTTCAAATAAGTTCAAAAAATGAAATCCCTTTGTAACCGACGAGTTTCCGTATGAAACCCTGATACTTCGAAAGAGGCTGTCCGTTTTGTACACGAAGTGCATCCAATTTTTTCCGTAACCCTCTCTACTGTCTTGCACATGCTATGTGGGTGAAATGATGATACCATGCAACCTTTCAACCTTCTCAGAGTTCATTTGAAATGCTTTTCAATTTCAGGGTCTTATAGCTCAAAATAAGCAGTAATGCATGAAAAATAACAAATGAACTCAGAAAGGGTTAAAAATTGATGATGTCGCTTTGAATGGTGCATTTTGAACACACAAAAAGTCAGGAGTTCAAATAAGTTTAAAAAATGAAATCCCTTTGTAACAGACGAGTTTCCGTATGTAACCCTGATACTTCGAAAGAGATTGTCCATTTTGTACACGAAGTGCATCCAATTTTTGTCGTAACCCTCTCAACTTTCTTGCATATGATATGTGGATGAAATGATGATACCATGCCAACTTTCAACCTTTTTCAGAGTTCATTTGAAATGCTTTTCAATTTCAGGGTCTTATAGCTCAAAATAATAAGTAAATGCATGAAAAATAACAAATGAAGTCAGAAAGGGTTGAAAATTGATGATGTGGCTTTGAATGGTGCATTTTGAACACACAAAAAGTCAGGAGTTCAAATAAGTTCAAAAAATGAAATCCCTTTGTAACAGACGAGTTTCCGTATGAAACCCTGATACTTCGAAAGAGACTGTCCGTTTTGTACACAAAGTGCATCCAATTTTTTCCGTAACCCTCTCTACTTTCTTGCACATGCTATGTGGGTGAAATGATGATACCATGCAACCTTTCAACCTTTTCAGAGTTCATTTGAAATGCTTTTCAATTTCAGGGTCTTATAGCTCAAAATAAGCAGTAAATGCATGAAAAATAACAAATGAACTCAGAAAGGGTTAAAAATTGATTATGTGGCTTTGAATGGTGTATTTTGAACACACAAAAAGTCAGGAGTTCAAATAAGTTTAAAAAAATGAAATCCCTTTGTAACAGACGAGTTTCCGTATGTAACCCTGATACTTCGAAAGAGATTGTCCATTTTGTACACAAAGTGCATCCAATTTTTGCCGTAACCCTCTCAACTTTCTTACATATGCTATGTGGATGAAATGATGATACCATGCCAACTTTCAACCTTTTTCAGAGTTCATTTGAAATGCTTTTCAATTTCAGGGTCTTATAGCTCAAAATAATAAGTAAATGCATGAAAAATAAGAAATGAAGTCAGAAAGGGTTGAAAATTGATGATGTGGCTTTGAATGGTGCATTTTGAACACACAAAAAGTCTGGAGTTCAAATAAGTTCAAAAAATGAAATCCCTTTGTAATAGACGAGTTTCCATGTGAAACCCTGATACTTCAAAAGAGACTGTCCGTTTTGTACACGAAGTGCATCTAGTTTTTGTCGTAACCCTCCCTACTTTCTTGCACATGCTATGTGGATGAAATGATGATACCGTGCGAACTTTCAACCTTTTCAGAGTTCATTTGAAATGCTTTTCAATTTCAGGGTCTTATAGCTCAAAATAATCAGTAAATGCATGAAAAATAACAAATGAAGTCAGAAAGGGTTGAAAATTGATGATGTGGCTTTGAATGGTGCATTTTGAACACACAAAAATCTGGAGTTCAAATAAGTTCAAAAATTGAAATCCTTTTGTAATAGATGAGTTTCCGTATGAAACCCTGATACTTCGAAAAAGGTTGTCCGTTTTGTACACGAAGTGCATCTAGTTTTTCTCGTAACCCTCCCTACTTTCTTGCACATGCTATGTGGATGAAATGATGATACCGTGCGAACTTTCAACCTTTTCAGAGTTCATTTGAAATGCTTTTCAATTTCAGGGTCTTATAGCTCAAAATAATCAGTAAATGCATGAAAAATAACAAATGAAGTCAGAAAGGGTTGAAAATTGATGATGTGGCTTTGAATGGTGCATTTTGAACACGAAAAAGTCTGGAGTTCAAATAAGTTCAAAAAATGAAATCCCTTTGTAATCGACGAGTTTCCGTATGAAACCCTGATACTTCGAAAGAGGCTGTCCGTTTTGTACACGAAGTGCATCCAATTTTTTCCGTAACCCTCTCTACTGTCTTGCACATGCTATGTGGGTGAAATGATGATACCATGCAACCTTTCAACCTTCTCAGAGTTCATTTGAAATGCTTTTCAATTTCAGGGTCTTATAGCTCAAAATAAGCAGTAATGCATGAAAAATAACAAATGAACTCAGAAAGGGTTAAAAATTGATGATGTCGCTTTGAATGGTGCATTTTGAACACACAAAAAGTCAGGAGTTCAAATAAGTTTAAAAAAAGGAAATCCCTTTGTAACAGACGAGTTTCCGTATGTAACCCTGATACTTCGAAAGAGATTGTCCATTTTGTACACGAAGTGCATCCAATTTTTGTCGTAACCCTCTCAACTTTCTTGCATATGCTATGTGGATGAAATGATGATACCATGCCAACTTTCAACCTTTTTCAGAGTATATTTGAAATGCTTTTCAATTTCAGGGTCTTATAGCTCAAAATAAGCAGCAATGCATGAAAAATAACAAATGAACTCAGAAAGGGTTAAAAATTGATTATGTGGCTTTGAATGGTGTATTTTGAACACACAAAAAGTCAGGAGTTCAAATAAGTTTAAAAAAAAGAAATCCCTTTGTAACAGACGAGTTTCCGTATGAAACCCTGATACTTCGAAAGAGATTGTCCATTTTGTACACGAAGTGCATCCAATTTTTGTCGTAACCCTCTCAACTTTCTTGCATATGCTATGTGGATGAAATGATGATACCATGCCAACTTTCAACCTTTTTCAGAGTTCATTTGAAATGCTTTTCAATTTCAGGGTCTTATAGCTCAAAATAATAAGTAAATGCATGAAAAATAACAAATGAAGTCAGAAAGGGTTGAAAATTGATGATGTGGCTTTGAATGGTGCATTTTGAACACACAAAAAGTCAGGAGTTCAAATAAGTTCAAAAAATGAAATCCCTTTGTAATAGACGAGTTTCCGTATGAAACCCTGATACTTCGAAAGAGACTGTCCGTTTTGTACACAAAGTGCATCCAATTTTTGCCGTAACCCTCTCTACTTTCTTGCACATGCTATGTGGGTGAAATGATGATACCATGCAACCTTTCAACCTTTTCAGAGTTCATTTGAAATGCTTTTCAATTTCAGGGTCTTATAGCTCAAAATAAGCAGTAAATGCATGAAAAATAACAAATGAACTCAGAAAGGGTTAAAAATTGATTATGTGGCTTTGAATGGTGTATTTTGAACACACAAAAAGTCAGGAGTTCAAATAAGTTTAAAAAAAAGAAATCCCTTTGTAACAGACGAGTTTCCGTATGTAACCCTGATACTTCGAAAGAGATTGTCCATTTTGTACACAAAGTGCATCCAATTTTTGCCGTAACCCTCTCAACTTTCTTGCATATGCTATGTGGATGAAATGATGATACCATGCCAACTTTCAACCTTTTCAGAGTTCATTTGAAATGCTTTTCAATTTCAGGGTCTTATAGCTCAAAATAATAAGTAAATGCATGAAAAATAACAAATGAAGTCAGAAAGGGTTGAAATTGATGATGTGGCTTTGAATGGTGCATTTTGAACACAGAAAAAGTCTGGAGTTCAAATAAGTTCAAAAAATGAAATCCCTTTGTAATAGACGAGTTTCCGTATGAAACCCTGATAGTTCGAAAGAGACTATCCGTTTTGTACACGAAGTGCATCTAGTTTTTGTCGTAACCCTCCCTACTTTCTCGCACATGCTATGTGGATGAAATGATGATACCATGCCAACTTTCAACCTTTTCAGAGTTCATTTGAAATGCTTTTCAATTTCAGGGTCTTATAGCTCAAAATAATAAGTAAATGCATGAAAAATAACAAATGAAGTCAGAAAGGGTTGAAAATTGATGATGTGGCTTTGAATGGTGCATTTTCAACACAGAAAAAGTCTGGAGTTCAAATAAGTTCAATAAATGAAATCCCTTTGTAATAGACGAGTTTCCATGTGAAACTCTGATACTTCAAAAGAGACTGTCCGTTTTGTACACCAAGTGCATCTAGTTTTTGTCGTAACCCTCCCTACTTTCTTGCACATGCTATGTGGATGAAATGATGATACCGTGCGAACTTTCAACCTTTTCAGAGTTCATTTGAAATGCTTTTCAATTTCAGGGTCTTATAGCTCAAAATAATCAGTAAATGCATGAAAAATAACAAATGAAGTCAGAAAGGGTTGAAAATTGATGATGTGGCTTTGAATGGTGCATTTTGAACACGAAAAAGTCTGGAGTTCAAATAAGTTCAAAAAATGACATCCCTTTGTAACCGACGAGTTTCCGTATGAAACCCTGATACTTCGAAAGAGGCTGTCCGTTTTGTACACGAAGTGCATCCAATTTTTTTCGTAACCCTCTCTACTGTCTTGCACATGCTATGTGGGTGAAATGATGATACCATGCAACCTTTCAACCTTCTCAGAGTTCATTTGAAATGCTTTTCAATTTCAGGGTCTTATAGCTCAAAATAATAAGTAAATGCATGAAAAATAACAAATGAAGTCAGAAAGGGTTGAAAATTGATGATGTGGCTTTGAATGGTGCATTTTGAACACGAAAATGTCTGGAGTTCAAATAAGTTCAAAAAATGACATCCCTTTGTAACCGACGAGTTTCCGTATGAAACCCTGATACTTCGAAAGAGGCTGTCCGTTTTGTACACGAAGTGCATCCAATTTTTTCCGTAACCCTCTCTACTGTCTTGCACATGCTATGTGGGTGAAATGATGATACCATGCAACCTTTCAACCTTCTCAGAGTTCATTTGAAATGCTTTTCAATTTCAGGGTCTTATAGCTCAAAATAAGCAGTAATGCATGAAAAATAACAAATGAACTCAGAAAGGGTTAAAAATTGATGATGTCGCTTTGAATGGTGCATTTTGAACACACAAAAAGTCAGGAGTTCAAATAAGTTTAAAAAAATGAAATCACTTTGTAACAGACGAGTTTCCGTATGTAATCCTGATACTTCGAAAGAGATTGTCCATTCTGTACACGAAGTGCATCCAATTTTTGTCGTAACCCTCTCAACTTTCTTGCATATGCTATGTGGATGAAATGATGATACCATGCCAACTTTTAACCTTTTTCAGAGTTCATTTGAAATGCTTTTCAATTTCAGGGTCTTATAGCTCAAAATAATAAGTAAATGCATGAAAAATAACAAATGAAGTCAGAAAGGGTTGAAAATTGATGATGTGGCTTTGAATGGTGCATTTTGAGCACACAAAAAGTCTGGAGTTCAAATAAGTTCAAAAATTGAAATCCCTTTGTAACAGATGAGTTTCCGTATGAAACCCTGATACTTCGAAAGAGGCTGTCCGTTTTGTACACGAAGTGCATCCAATTTTTTCCGTAACCCTCTCTACTTTCTTGCACATGCTATGTGGGTGAAATGATGATACCATGCAACCTTTCAACCTTCTCAGAGTTCGTTTGAAATGCTTTTCAATTTCAGGGTCTTATAGCTCAAAATAAGCAGTAAATGCATGAAAAATAACAAATGAACTCAGAAAGGGTTAAAAATTGATGATGTGGCTTTGAATAGTGCATTTTGAACACACAAAAATTCAGGAGTTCAAATAAGTTTAAAAAAATGAAATCCCTTTGTAACAGACGAGTTTCCGTATGTAACCCTGATACTTAGAAAGAGATTGTCCATATTGTACACGAAGTGCATCCAATTTTTGCCGTAACCCTCTCAACTTTCTTGCATATGCTATGTGGATGAAATGATGATACCATGCCAACTTTCAACCTTTTTCAGAGTATATTTCAAATGCTTTTCAATTTCAGGGTCTTATAGCTCAAAATAATAAGTAAATGCATGAAAAATAACAAATGAAGTCAGAAAGGGTTGAAAATTGATGATGTGGCTTTGAATGGTGCATTTTGAACACACAAAAAGTCTGGAGTTCAAATAAGTTCAAAAATTGAAATCCCTTTGTAACAGATGAGTTTCCGTATGAAACTCTGATACTTCGAATGAGATTGTCCATTTTGTACACGAAGTGCATCTAAGTTTTGTCGTAACCCTCCCTACTTTCTTGCACATGCTATGTGGATGAAATGATGATACCATGCCAACTTTCAACCTTTTCAGAGTTCATTTCAAATGCTTTTCAATTTCAGGGTCTTATAGCTCAAAATAGTCAGTAAATGCAGGAAAAATAACAAATGAAGTCAGAAAGGGTTGAATATTGATGATGTGGCTTTGAATGGTGCATTTTGAACACAGAAAAAGTCTAGAGTTCAAATAAGTTCAAAAAATGAAATCACTTTGTAATAGACGAGTTTCCATGTGAAACCCTGATACTTCAAAAGAGACTGTCCGTTTTGTACACGAAGTGCATCTAGTTTTTGTCGTAACCCTCCCTACTTTCTTGCACATGCTATGTGGATGAAATGATGATACCGTGCGAACTTTCAACCTTTTCAGAGTTCATTTGAAATGCTTTTCAATTTCAGGGTCTTATAGCTCAAAATAATCAGTAAATGCATGAAAAATAACAAATGAAGCCAGAAAGGGTTGAAAATTGATGATGTGGCTTTGAATGGTGCATTTTGAACACAGAAAAAGTCTGGAGTTCAAATAAGTTCAAAAAATGAAATCCCTTTGTAACCGACGAGTTTCCGTATGAAACCCTGATACTTCGAAAGAGGCTGTCCGTTTTGTACACGAAGTGCATCCAATTTTTGCCGTAACCCTCTCTACTTTCTTGCACATGCTATGTGGGTGAAATGATGATACCATGCAACCTTTCAACCTTTTCAGAGTTCATTTGAAATGCTTTTCAATTTCAGGGTCTTATAGCTCAAAATAAGCAGTAAATGCATGAAAAATAACAAATGAACTCAGAAAGGGTTAAAAATTGATGATGTGGCTTTGAATGGTGCATTTTGAACACACAAAAAGTCAGGAGTTCAAATAAGTTTAAAAAAATGAAATCCCTTTGTAACAGACGAGTTTCCATATGTAACCCTGATACTTCGAAAGAGATTGTCCATTTTGTACACGAAGTGCATCCAATTTTTGCCGTAACCCTCTCAACTTTCTTGCATATGCTATGTGGATGAAATGATGATACCATGCCAACTTTAAACCTTTTCAGAGTTCATTTGAAATGCTTTTCAATTTCAGGGTCTTATAGCTCGAAATAATAAGTAAATGCATGAAAAATAACAAATGAAGGTAGAAAGGGTTGAAAATTGATGATGTGGCTTTGAATAGTGCATTTTGAACACACAAAAAGTCTGGAGTTCAAGTAAGTTCAAAAATTGAAATCCCTTTGTAACAGATGAGTTTCCGTATGAAACCCTGATACTTGGAGAGAGATTGTCCATTTTGTACACGAAGTGCATCTAATTTTTCTCGTAACCCTCCCTACTTTCTTGCACATGCTATGTGGATGAAATGATTATACCATGCCAACTTTCAACCTTTTCAGAGTTCATTTGAAATGCTTTTCAATTTCAGGGTCTTATAGCTCAAATTAATCAGTAAATGCATGAAAAATAACAAATGAAGTCAGAAAGGGTGGAAAATTGATGATGTGGCTTTGAATGGTGCATTTTGAAGAGAAAAAAAGTCTGGAGTTCAAATAAGTTCAAAAAATGAAATCCCTTTGTAACCGACGAGTTTCCGTATGAAACCCTGATACTTCGAAAGAGGCTGTCCGTTTTGTACACGAAGTGCATCCAATTTTTGCCGTAACCCTCTCTACTTTCTTGCACATGCTATGTGGGTGAAATGATGATACCATGCAACCTTTCAACCTTTTCAGAGTTCATTTGAAATGCTTTTCAATTTCAGGGTCTTATAGCTCAAAATAAGCAGTAAATGCATGAAAAATAACAAATGAACTCAGAAAGGGTTAAAAATAGATGAGCTTTGAATGGTGCATTTTGAACACACAAAAAGTCAGGAGTTCAAATAAGTTTAAAAATATGAAATCCCTTTGTAACAGACGAGTTTCCGTATGTAACCCTGATACTTCGAAAGAGATTGTCCATTTTGTACACGAAGTGCATCCAATTTTTGCCGTAACCCTCTCAACTTTCTTGCATATGCTATGTGGATGAAATGATGATACCATGCCAACTTTCAACCTTTTCAGAGTTCATTTGAAATGCTTTTCAATTTCAGGGTTTATAGCTCAAAATAATAAGTAAATGCATGAAAAATAACAAATGAAGTCAGAAAGGGTTGAAAATAGAGGATATGGCTTTGAATAGTGCATTTTGAACACACAAAAAGTCTGGAGTTCAAATAAGTTCAAAAACTGAAATCCCTTTGTAACAGATGAGTTTCCGTATGAAACCCTGATACTTCGAAAGAGATTGTCCATTTTGTACACGAAGTGCATCTAATTTTTGTCGTAACCCTCCGTACTTTCTTGCACATGCTATGTGGATGAAATGATGATACCATGCCAACTTTCAACCTTTTCAGAGTTCATTTGAAATGCTTTGCAATTTCATGGTCTTATAGCTCAAAATAATCAGTAAATGCATGAAAAACAACAAATGAAGTAAGAAAGGGTTGAAAATTGATGATGTGGCTTTGAATGGTGCATTTTGAACACAGAAAAAGTGTGGAGTTCAAAAAATGAAATCCCTTTGTAATAGACGAGTTTCCATGTGAAACCCTGATACTTCAAAAGAGACTGTCCGTTTTGTACACGAAGTGCATCTAGTTTTTGTCGTAACCCTCCCTACTTTCTTGCACATGCTATGTGGATGAAATGATGATACCGTGCGAACTTTCAACCTTTTCAGAGTTCATTTGAAATGCTTTTCAATTTCAGGGTCTTATAGCTCAAAATAATCAGTAAATGCATGAAAAATAAAAATGAAGTCAGAAAGGGTTGAAAATTGATAATGTGGCTTTGAATGGTGCATTTTGAACACAGAAAAAGTCTGGAGTTCAAATAAGTTCAAAAAATGAAATCCCTTTGTAACCGACGAGTTTCCGTATGAAACCCTGATACTTCGAAAGAGGCTGTCCGTTTTGTACACGAAGTGCATCCAATTTTTGCCGTAACCCTCTCTACTTTCTTGCACATGCTATGTGGGTGAAATGATGATACCATGCAACCTTTCAACCTTTTCAGAGTTCATTTGAAATGCTTTTCAATTTCAGGGTCTTATAGCTCAAAATAAGCAGTAAATGCATGAAAAATAACAAATGAACTCAGAAAGGGTTAAAAATTGATGATGTGGCTTTGAATGGTGCATTTTGAACACACAAAAAGTCAGGAGTTCAAATAAGTTTAAAAAAATGAAATCCCTTTGTAACAGACGAGTTTCCGTATGTAACCCTGATACTTCGAAAGAGATTGTCCATTTTGTACACGAAGTGCATCCAATTTTTGCCGTAACCCTCTCAACTTTCTTGCATATGCTATGTGGATGAAATGATGATACCATGCCAACTTTCAACCTTTTCAGAGTTCATTTGAAATGCTTTTCAATTTCAGGGTCTTATAGCTCAAAATAATAAGTAAATGCATGAAAAATAACAAATGAAGTCAGAAAGGGTTGAAAATTGATGATGTGGCTTTGAATGGTGCATTTTGAACACAGAAAAAGTCTGGAGTTCAAATAAGTTCAAAAAATGAAATCCCTTTGTAATAGACGAGTTTCCATGTGAAACCCTGATACTTCAAAAGAGACTGTCCGTTTTGTACACGAAGTGCATCTAGTTTTTGTCGTAACCCTCCCTACTTTCTTGCACATGCTATGTGGATGAAATGATGATACCGTGCGAACTTTCAACCTTTTTAGAGTTCATTTGAAATGCTTTTCAATTTCAGGGTCTTATAGCTCAAAATAATCAGTAAATGCATGAAAAATAAAAATGAAGTCAGAAAGGGTTGAAAATTGATGATGTGGCTTTGAATGGTGCATTTTGAACACAGAAAAAGTCTGGAGTTCAAATAAGTTCAAAAAATGAAATCCCTTTGTAACCGACGAGTTTCCGTATGAAACCCTGATACTTCGAAAGAGACTGTCCGTTTTGTACACGAAGTGCATCTAGTTTTTGTCGTAACCCTCTCTACTTTCTTGCACATGCTATGTGGATGAAATGATGATACCGTGCGAACTTTCAACCTTTTTAGAGTTCATTTGAAATGCTTTTCAATTTCAGGGTCTTATAGCTCAAAATAATCAGTAAATGCATGAAAAATAACAAATGAACTCAGAAAGGGTTGAAAATTGATGATGTGGCTTTGAATGGTGCATTTTGAACACAGAAAAAGTCTGGAGTTCAAATAAGTTCAAAAAATGAAATCCCTTTGTAACCGACGACTTTCCGTATGAAACCCTGATACTTCGAAAGAGACTGTCCGCTTTGTACACGAAGTGCATCCAATTTTTGCCGTAACCCTCTCTACTTTCTTGCACATGCTATGCGGGTGAAATGATGATACCATGCAACCTTTCAACCTTTTTAGAGTTCATTTGAAATGCTTTTCAATTTCAGGGTCTTATAGCTCAAAATAAGCAGTAAATGCATGAAAAATAACAAATGAACTCAGAAAGGGTTAAAAATTGATGATGTGGCTTTGAATGGTGCATTTTGAACACACAAAAAGTCAGGAGTTCAAATAAGTTTAAAAAAATGAAATCCCTTTGTAACAGACGAGTTTCCGTATGTAACCCTGATACTTCGAAAGAGATTGTCCATTTTGTACACGAAGTGCATCCAATTTTTGCCGTAACCCTCTCAACTTTCTTGCATATGCTATGTGGATGAAATGATGATACCGTGCCAACTTTCAACCTTTTCAGAGTTCATTTGAAATGCTTTTCAATTTCAGGGTCTTATAGCTCAAAATAAGAGGTAAATGCATGAAAAATAACAAATGAAGTCAGAAAGGGTTGAAAATTGATGATGTGGCTTTGAATGGTGCATTTTGAACACAGAAAAAGTCTGGAGTTCAAATAAGTTCAAAAAATAAAATCCCCTTGTAACCGACGAGTTTCCGTATGAAACCCTGATACTTCGAAAGAGACTGTCCGCTTTGTACACGAAGTGCATCCAATTTTTGCCGTAACCCTCTCTACTTTCTTGCACATGCTATATGGGTGAAATGATGATACCATGCAACCTTTCAACCTTTTCAGAGTTCATTTGAAATGCTTTTCAATTTCAGGGTCTTATAGCTCAAAATAAGCAGTAAATGCATGAAAAATAACAAATGAACTCAGAAAGGGTTAAAAATTGATGATGTGGCTTTGAATGGTGTATTTTGAACACACAAAAAGTCAGGAGTTCAAATAAGTTTAAAAAAATGAAATCCCTTTGTGACAGACGAGTTTCCGTATGTAACCCTGATACTTCGAAAGAGATTGTCCATTTTGTACACGAAGTGCATCCAATTTTTGCCGTAACCCTCTCAACTTTCTTGCATATGCTATGTGGATGAAATGATGATACCATGCCAACTTTCAACCTTTTCAGAGTTCATTTGAAATGCTTTTCAATTTCAGGGTCTTATAGCTCAAAATAAGCAGTAAATGCATGAAAAATAACAAATGAACTCAGAAAGGGTTAAAAATTGATGATGTGGCTTTGAATGGTGCATTTTGAACGCACAAAAAGTCAGGAGTTCAAATAAGTTTAAAAAAATGAAATCCCTTTGTAACAGACGAGTTTCCGTATGTAACCCTGATACTTCGAAAGAGACTGTCCGCTTTGTACACGAAGTGCATCCAATTTTTGCCGTAACCCTCTCTACTTTCTTGCACATGCTATGTGGGTGAAATGATGATACCATGCAACCTTTCAACCTTTTCAGAGTTCATTTGAAATGCTTTTCAATTTCAGGGTCTTATAGCTCAAAATAAGCAGTAAATGCATGAAAAATAACAAATGAACTCAGAAAGGGTTAAAAATTGATGATGTGGCTTTGAATGGTGCATTTTGAACACACAAAAAGTCAGGAGTTCAAATAAGTTTAAAAAAATGAAATCCCTTTGTAACAGACGAGTTTCCGTATGTAACCCTGATACTTCGAAAGAGATTGTCCATTTTGTACACGAAGTGCATCCAATTTTTGCCGTAACCCTCTCAACTTTCTTGCATATGCTATGTGGATGAAATGATGATACCATGCCAACTTTCAACCTTTTCAGAGTTCATTTGAAATGCTTTTCAATTTCAGGGTCTTATAGCTCAAAATAATAAGTAAATGCATGAAAAATAACAAATGAAGTCAGAAAGGGTTGAAAATTGATGATATGGCTTTGAATAGTGCATTTTGAACACACAAAAAGTCTGGAGTTCAAATAAGTTCAAAAATTGAAATCCCTTTGTAACAGATGAGTTTCCGTATGAAACCCTGATACTTCGAAAGAGATTGTCCATTTTGTACACGAAGTGCATCTAATTTTTGTCGTAACCCTCCCTACTTTCTTGCACATGCTATGTGGATGAAATGATGATACCATGCCAACTTTCAACCTTTTCAGAGTTCATTTGAAATGCTTTCCAATTTCAGGGTCTTATAGCTCAAAATAATCAGTAAATGCATGAAAAATAAAAATGAAGTCAGAAAGGGTTGAAAATTGATGATGTGGCTTTGAATGGTGCATTTTGAACACAGAAAAAGTCTGGAGTTCAAATAAGTTAAAAAAATGAAATCCCTTTGTAACCGACGAGTTTCCGTATGAAACCCTGATACTTCGAAAGAGGCTGTCCGTTTTGTACACGAAGTGCATCCAATTTTTGCCGTAACCCTCTCTACTTTCTTGCACATGCTATGTGGGTGAAATGATGATACCATGCAACCTTTCAACCTTTTCAGAGTTCATTTGAAATGCTTTCCAATTTCAGGGTCTTATTGCTCAAAATAAGCAGTAAATGCATGAAAAATAACAAATGAACTCAGAAAGGGTTAAAAATTGATGATGTGGCTTCGAATGGTGCATTTTTAACACACAAAAAGTCAGGAGTTCAAATAAGTTTAAAAAAATGAAATCCCTTTGTAACAGACGAGTTTCCGTATGTAACCCTGATACTTCGAAAGAGATTGTCCATTTTGTACACGAAGTGCATCCAATTTTTGTCGTAACCCTCTCAACTTTCTTGCATATGCTATGTGGATGAAATGATGATACCATGCCAACTTTCAACCTTTTAAAAGTTCATTTGAAATGCTTTTCAATTTCAGGGTCTTATAGCTCAAAATAATAAGTAAATGCATGAAAAATAACAAACGAAGTCAGAAAGGGTTGAAAATTGAGGATATGGCTTTGAATAGTGCATTTTGAACACACAAAAAGTCTGGAGTTCAAATAAGTTCAAAAATTCAAATCCCTTTGTAACAGATGAGTTTCCGTATGAAACCCTGATACTTCGAAAGAGATTGTCCATTTTGTACACGAAGTGCATCTAATTTTTGTCGTAACCCTCCCTACTTTCTTGCACATGCTATGTGGATGAAATGATGATACCATGCCAACTTTCAACCTTTTCAGAGTTCATTTGAAATGCTTTCCAATTTCAGGGTCTTATAGCTCAAAATAATCAGTAAATGCATGAAAAATAACAAATGAAGTCAGAAAGGGTTGAAAATTGATGATGTGGCTTTGAATGGTGCATTTTGAACACAGAAAAAGTCTGGAGTTCAAATAAGTTCAAAAAATGAAATCCCTTTGTAATAGACGAGTTTCCATGTGAAACCCTGATACTTCAAAAGAGACTGTCCGTTTTGTACACGAAGTGCATCTAGTTTTTGTCGTAACCCTCCCTACTTTCTTGCACATGCTATGTGGATGAAATGATGATACCGTGCGAACTTTCAACCTTTTCAGAGTTCATTTGAAATGCTTTTCAATTTCAGGGTCTTATAGCTCAAAATAATCAGTAAATGCATGAAAAATAAAAATGAAGTCAGAAAGGGTTGAAAATTGATGATGTGGCTTTGAATGGTGCATTTTGAACATAGAAAAAGTCTGGAGTTCAAATAAGTTAAAAAAATGAAATCCCTTTGTAACCGACGAGTTTCCGTATGAAACCCTGATACTTCGAAAGACGCTGTCCGTTTTGTACACGAAGTGCATCCAATTTTTGCCGTAACCCTCTCTACTTTCTTGCACATGCTATGTGGGTGAAATGATGATACCATGCAACCTTTCAACCTTTTCAGAGTTCATTTGAAATGCTTTTCAATTTCAGGGTCTTATAGCTCAAAATAAGCAGTAAATGCATGAAAAATAACAAATGAACTCAGAAAGGGTTAAAAATTGATGATGTGGCTTTGAATGGTGCATTTTGAACACACAAAAAGTCAGGAGTTCAAATAAGTTTAAAAAAATGAAATCCCTTTGTAACAGACGAGTTTCCGTATGTAACCCTGATACTTCGAAAGAGATTGTCCATTTTGTACACGAAGTGCATCCAATTTTTGCCGTAACCCTCTCAACTTTCTTGCATATGCTATGTGGATGAAATGATGATACCATGCCAACTTTCAACCTTTTCAGAATTCATTTGAAATGCTTTTCAATTTCAGGGTCTTATAGCTCAAAATAATAAGTAAATGCATGAAAAATAACAAATGAAGTCAGAAAGGGTTGAAAATTGATGATGTGGCTTTGAATAGTGCATTTTGAACACACAAAAAGTCTGGAGTTCAAATAAGTTCAAAAATTGAAATCCCTTTGTAACAGATGAGTTTCCGTATGAAACCCTGATACTTCGAAAGAGATTGTCCATTTTGTACACGAAGTGCATCTAATTTTTGTCGTAACCCTCCCTACTTTCTTGCACATACTATGTGGATGAAATGATGATACCATGCCAACTTTCAACCTTTTCAGAGTTCATTTGAAATGCTTTCCAATTTCAGGGTCTTATAGCTCAAAATAATCAGTAAATGCATGAAAAATAACAAATGAAGTCAGAAAGGGTTGAAAATTGATGATGTGGCTTTGAATGGTGCATTTTGAACACAGAAAAAGTCTGGAGTTCAAATAAGTTGAAAAAATGAAATCCCTTTGTAATAGACGAGTTTCCATGTGAAACCCTGATACTTCAAAAGAGACTGTCCGTTTTGTACACGAAGTGCATCTAGTTTTTGTCGTAACCCTCCCTACTTTCTTGCACATGCTATGTGGATGAAATAATGATACCGTGCGAACTTTCAACCTTTTCAGAGTTCATTTGAAATGCTTTTCAATTTCAGGGTCTTATAGCTCAAAATAATCAGTAAATGCATGAAAAATAAAAATGAAGTCAGAAAGGGTTGAAAATTGATGATGTGGCTTTGAATGGTGCATTTTGAACACAGAAAAAGTCTGGAGTTCAAATAAGTTAAAAAAATGAAATCCCTTTGTAACCGACAAGTTTCCGTATGAAACCCTGATACTTCGAAAGAGGCTGTCCGTTTTGTACACGAAGTGCATCCAATTTTTGCCGTAACCCTCTCTACTTTCTTGCACATGCTATGTGGGTGAAATGATGATACCATGCAACCTTTCAACCTTTTCAGAGTTCATTTGAAATGCTTTTCAATTTCAGGGTCTTATAGCTCAAAATAAGCAGTAAATGCATGAAAATTAACAAATGAACTCAGAAAGGGTTAAAAATTGATGATGTGGCTTTGAATGGTGCATTTTGAACACACAAAAAGTCAGGAGTTCAAATAAGTTTAAAAAAATGAAATCCCTTTGTAACAGACGAGTTTCCGTATGTAACCCTGATACTTCGAAAGAGATTGTCCATTTTGTACACGAAGTGCATCCAATTTTTGCCGTAACCCTCTCAACTTTCTTGCATATGCTATGTGGATGAAATGATGATACCATGCCAACTTTCAACCTTTTCAGAATTCATTTGAAATGCTTTTCAATTTCAGTGTCTTATAGCTCAAAATAATAAGTAAATGCATGAAAAATAACAAATGAAGTCAGAATGGGTTGAAAATTGATGATATGGCTTTGAATAGTGCATTTTGAACACACAAAAAGTCTGGAGTTCAAATAAGTTCAAAAATTGAAATCCCTTTGTAACAGATGAGTTTCCGTATGAAACCCTGATACTTCGAAAGAGATTGTCCATTTTGTACACGAAGTGCATCTAATTTTTGTCGTAACCCACCCTACTTTCTTGCACATGCTATGTGGATGAAATGATGATACCATGCCAACTTTCAACCTTTTAAAAGTTCATTTGAAATGCTTTTCAATTTCAGGGTCTTATAGCTCAAAATAATAAGTAAATGCATGAAAAATAACAAACGAAGTCAGAAAGGGTTGAAAATTGAGGATATGGCTTTGAATAGTGCATTTTGAACACACAAAAAGTCTGGAGTTCAAATAAGTTCAAAAATTCAAATCCCTTTGTAACAGATGAGTTTCCGTATGAAACCCTGATACTTCGAAAGAGATTGTCCATTTTGTACACGAAGTGCATCTAATTTTTGTCGTAACCCTCCCTACTTTCTTGCACATGCTATGTGGATGAAATGATGATACCATGCCAACTTTCAACCTTTTCAGAGTTCATTTGAAATGCTTTCCAATTTCAGGGTCTTATAGCTCAAAATAATCAGTAAATGCATGAAAAATAACAAATGAAGTCAGAAAGGGTTGAAAATTGATGATGTGGCTTTGAATGGTGCATTTTGAACACAGAAAAAGTCTGGAGTTCAAATAAGTTCAAAAAATGAAATCCCTTTGTAATAGACGAGTTTCCATGTGAAACCCTGATACTTCAAAAGAGACTGTCCGTTTTGTACACGAAGTGCATCTAGTTTTTGTCGTAACCCTCCCTACTTTCTTGCACATGCTATGTGGATGAAATGATGATACCGTGCGAACTTTCAACCTTTTCAGAGTTCATTTGAAATGCTTTTCAATTTCAGGGTCTTATAGCTCAAAATAATCAGTAAATGCATGAAAAATAACAAATGAAGTCAGAAAGGGTTGAAAATTGATGATGTGGCTTTGAATGGTGCATTTTGAACATAGAAAAAGTCTGGAGTTCAAATAAGTTAAAAAAATGAAATCCCTTTGTAACCGACGAGTTTCCGTATGAAACCCTGATACTTCGAAAGAGGCTGTCCGTTTTGTACACGAAGTGCATCCAATTTTTGCCGTAACCCTCTCTACTTTCTTGCACATGCTATGTGGGTGAAATGATGATACCATGCAACCTTTCAACCTTTTCAGAGTTCATTTGAAATGCTTTTCAATTTCAGGGTCTTATAGCTCAAAATAAGCAGTAAATGCATGAAAAATAACAAATGAACTCAGAAAGGGTTAAAAATTGATGATGTGGCTTTGAATGGTGCATTTTGAACACACAAAAAGTCAGGAGTTCAAATAAGTTTAAAAAAATGAAATCCCTTTGTAACAGACGAGTTTCCGTATGTAACCCTGATACTTCGAAAGAGATTGTCCATTTTGTACACAAAGTGCATCCAATTTTTGCCGTAACCCTCTCAACATTCTTGCATATGCTATGTGGATGAAATGATGATACCATGCCAACTTTCAACCTTTTCAGAATTCATTTGAAATGCTTTTCAATTTCAGGGTCTTATAGCTCAAAATAATAAGTAAATGCATGAAAAATAACAAATGAAGTCAGAAAGGGTTGAAAATTGATGATATGGCTTTGAATAGTGCATTTTGAACACACAAAAAGTCTGGAGTTCAAATAAGTTCAAAAATTGAATTCCCTTTGTAACAGATGAGTTTCCGTATGAAACCCTGATACTTCGAAAGAGATTGTCCATTTTGTACACGAAGTGCATCTAATTTTTGTCGTAACCCACCCTACTTTCTTGCACGTGCTATGTGGATGAAATGTTGATACCATGCCAACTTTCAACCTTTTCAGAGTTCATTTGAAATGCTTTCCAATTTCAGGGTCTTATAGCTCAAAATAATCAGTAAATGCATGAAAAATAACAAATGAAGTCAGAAAGGGTTGAAAATTGATGATGTGGCTTTGAATGGTGCATTTTGAACACAGAAAAAGTCTGGAGTTCAAATAAGTTCAAAAAATGAAATCCCTTTGTAACCGACGAGATTCCGTATGAAACCCTGATACTTCGAAAGAGACTGTCCGCTTTGTACACGAAGTGCATCCAATTTTTGCCGTAACCCTCTCTACTTTCTTGCACATGCTATGTGGGTGAAATGTTGATACCATGCAACCTTTCAACCTTTTCAGAGTTCATTTGAAATGCTTTTCAATTTCAGGGTCTTATAGCTCAAAATAAGCAGTAAATGCATGAAAAATAACAAATGAACTCAGAAAGGGTTAAAAATTGATGACGTGGCTTTGAATGGTGCATTTTGAACACACAAAAAGTCAGGAGTTCAAATAAGTTTAAAAAATGAAATCCCTTTGTAACAGACGAGTTTCCGTATGTAACCCTGATACTTTGAAAGAGATTGTCCATTTTGTACACGAAGTGCATCCAATTTTTGCCGTAACCCTCTCAACTTTCTTGCATATGCTATGTGGATGAAATGATGATACCGTGCCAACTTTCAACCTTTTCAGAGTTCATTTGAAATGCTTTTCAATTTCAGGGTCTTATAGCTCAAAATAAGAGGTAAATGCATGAAAAATAACAAATGAAGTCAGAAAGGGTTGAAAATTGATGATGTGGCTTTGAATGGTGCATTTTGAACACAGAAAAAGTCTGGAGTTCAAATAAGTTCAAAAATTGAAATCCCTTTGTAACAGATGAGTTTCCGTATGAAACCCTGATACTTCGAAAGAGATTGTCCATTTTGTACACGAAGTGCATCTAATTTTTGTCGTAACCCACCCTACTTTCTTGCACATGCTATGTGGATGAAATGATGATACCATGCCAACTTTCAACCTTTTCAGAGTTCATTTGAAATGCTTTCCAATTT
>NW_027333485.1:0-40662 GCF_002575655.3 Aegilops tauschii subsp. strangulata | reverse complement strand
ATATCTTTCAAAGTATCAGGATTTCATCCGGAAACTCGTCTGTTGAAAAGCATTTCAAATGAACCCTGAAAAGGTTGAAAGTTGGCATGATATCATCATTTCATCCACATAGCATGTGCAAGAAAGTTGAGAGGGTTACGGCAAAAACTGGATGCACTTCATGTACAAAACGGACAATCTCTTTCAAAGTATCAGGATTTCATACGGAAACTCGTCTGTTACAAAGGATTTCATTTTTTAAACTTATTTGAACTCCTGACTTTTTGTGTGTTCAAAATGCACCATTCAAAGCCACATCATCATTTTTCAATCCTTTCTGACTTCATTTGTTATTTTTCATGCATTTACTAATTATTTTGAGCTATAAGACCCTAAAATTGAAAAGCATTTCAAATGAACTCTGAAAAGGTTGAAAGTTGGCATCATATCATCATTTCATCCACATAGCATGTGCAAGAAAGTTGAGAGGGTTACGGCAAAAACTGGATGCACTTCGTGTACAAAACGGACAATCTCTTTCAAAGTATCAGGATTTCATACGGAAACTCGTCTGTTACAAAGGATTTCATTTTTTAAACTTATTTGAACTCCTGACTTTTTGTGTGTTCAAAATGCACCATTCAAAGCCACATCATCATTTTTCAATCCTTTCTGACTTCATTTGTTATTTTTCATGCATTTACTAATTATTTTGAGCTATAAGACCCTAAACTTGAAAAGCATTTCAAATGAACTCTGAAAAGGTTGAAAGTTGGCATGATATCATCATTTCATCCACATAGCATGTGCAAGAAAGTTGAGAGGGTTACGGCAAAAACTGGATGCACTTCGTGTACAAAACGGACAATCTCTTTCAAAGTATCAGGATTTCATCCGGAAACTCGTCTGTTACAAAGGGATTTCATTTTTTTAAACTTATTTGAACTCCTGACTTTTTGTGTGTTCAAAATGCACCATTCAAAGCCACATCATCATTTTTCAATCCTTTCTGACTTCATTTGTTATTTTTCATGCATTTACTAATTATTTTGAGCTATTAGACCCTAAAATTGAAAAGCATTTCAAATGAACCCTGAAAAGGTTGAAAGTTGGCATGATATCATCATTTGATCCACATAGCATGTGCAAGAAAGTTGAGAGGGTTACGGCAAAAACTGGATGCACTTCGTGTACAAAACGGACAATCTCTTTCAAAGTATCAGGATTTCATCCGGAAACTCGTCTGTTACAAAGGGATTTCATTTTTTTAACTTATTTGAACTCCTGACTTTTTGTGTGTTCAAAATGCACCATTCAAAGCCACATCATCATTTTTCAATCCTTTCTGACTTCATTTGTTATTTTTCATGCATTTACTAATTATTTTGAGCTATAAGACCCTAAAATTGAAAAGCATTTCAAATGAACTCTGAAAAGGTTGAAAGTTGGCATGATATCATCATTTCATCCACATAGCATGTGCAAGAAAGTTGAGAGGGTTACGGCAAAAACTGGATGCACTTCATGTACAAAACGGACAATCTCTTTCAAAGTATCAGGATTTCATACGGAAACTCGTCTGTTACAAAGGCTTTCATTTTTTAAACTTATTTGAACTCTTGACTTTTTGTGTGTTCAAAATGCACCATTCAAAGCCACATCATCATTTTTCAATCCTTTCTGACTTCATTTGTTATTTTTCATGCATTTACTAATTATTTTGAGCTATAAGACGCTAAAATTGAAAAGCATTTAAATGAACTCTGAAAAGGTTGAAAGTTGGCATGATATCATCATTTCATCCACATATCATGTGCAAGAAAGTTGAGAGGGTTACGGCAAAAACTGGATGCACTTCGTGTACAAAACGGACAATCTCTTTCAAAGTATCAGGATTTCATCCGGAAACTCGTCTGTTACAAAGGGATTTCATTTTTTTAACTTATTTGAACTCCTGACTTTTTGTGTGTTCAAAATGCACCATTCAAAGCCACATCATCATTTTTCAATCCTTTCTGACTTCATTTGTTATTTTTCATGCATTTACTAATTATTTTGAGCTATTAGACCCTAAAATTGAAAAGCATTTCAAATGAACTCTGAAAAGGTTGAAAGTTGGCATGATATCATCATTTCATCCACATAGCATGTGCAAGAAAGTTGAGAGGGTTACGGCAAAAACTGGATGCACTTCGTGTACAAAACGGACAATCTCTTTCAAAGTATCAGGATTTCATCCGGAAACTCGTCTGTTACAAAGGGATTTCATTTTTTTCAACTTATTTGAACTCCTGACTTTTTGTGTGTTCAAAATGCACCATTCAAAGCCACATCATCATTTTTCAATCCTTTCTGACTTCATTTGTTATTTTTCATGCATTTACTAATTATTTTGAGCTATAAGACCCTAAAATTGAAAAGCATTTCAAATGAACCCTGAAAAGGTTGAAAGTTGGCATGATATCATCATTTCATCCACATAGCATGTGCAAGAAAGTTGAGAGGGTTACGGCAAAAACTGGATGCACTTCATGTACAAAACGGACAATCTCTTTCAAAGTATCAGGATTTCATACGGAAACTCGTCTGTTACAAAGGCTTTCATTTTTTAAACTTATTTGAACTCCTGACTTTTTGTGTGTTCAAAATGCACCATTCAAAGCCACATCATCATTTTTCAATCCTTTCTGACTTCATTTGTTATTTTTCATGCATTTACTAATTATTTTGAGCTATAAGACGCTAAAATTGAAAAGCATTTAAATGAACTCTGAAAAGGTTGAAAGTTGGCATGATATCATCATTTCATCCACATATCATGTGTAAGAAAGTTGAGAGGGCTACGGCAAAAACTGGATGCACTTCGTGTACAAAACGGACAATATCTTTCAAAGTATCAGGATTTCATCCGGAAACTCGTCTGTTACAAAGGGATTTCATTTTTTTAAACTTATTTGAACTCCTGACTTTTTGTGTGTTCAAAATGCACCATTCAAAGCCACATCATCATTTTTCAATCCTTTCTGACTTCATTTGTTAGTTTTCATGCATTTACTAATTATTTTGAGCAATAAGACCCTAAAATTGAAAAGCATTTCAAATGAACTCTGAAAAGGTTGAAAGTTGGCATGATATCATCATTTCATCCACATAGCATGTGCAAGAAAGTTGAGAGGGTTACGGCAAAAACTGGATGCACTTCGTGTACAAAACGGACAATCTCTTTCAAAGTATCAGGATTTCATACGGAAACTCGTCTGTTACAAAGGGATTTCATTTTTTTAAACTTATTTGAACTCCTGACTTTTTGTGTGTTCAAAATGCACCATTCAAAGCCACATCATCATTTTTCAATCCTTTCTGACTTCATTTGTTATTTTTCATGCATTTACTAATTATTTTGAGCTATAAGACCCTAAAATTGAAAAGCATTTCAAACGAACTCTGAAAAGGTTGAAAGTTGGCATGATATCATCATTTCATCCCATAGCATGTGCAAGAAAGTTGAGAGGGTTACGGCAAAAACTGGATGCATTTCGTGTACAAAACGGACAATCTCTTTCAAAGTATCAGGATTTCATCCGGAAACTCGTCTGTTACAAAGGGATTTCATTTTTTTAAACTTATTTGAACTCCTGACTTTTTGTGTATTCAAAATGCACCATTCAAAGCCACATCATCATTTTTCAATCCTTTCTGACTTCATTTGTTATTTTTCATGCATTTACTAATTATTTGAGCTATAAGACCCTAAAATTAAAAAGCATTTCAAATGAACTCTGAAAAGGTTGAAAGTTGGCATGATATCATCATTTCATCCACATAGCATGTGCAAGAAAGTTGAGAGGGTTACGGCAAAAACTGGATGCACTTCGTGTACAAAACGGACAATATCTTTCAAAGTATCAGGATTTCATCCGGAAACTCGTCTGTTACAAAGGGATTTCATTTTTTAAAACTTATTTGAACTCCTGACTTTTTGTGTGTTCAAAATGCACCATTCAAAGCCACATCATCATTTTTCAACCCTTTCTGACTTCATTTGTTATTTTTCATGCATTTACTAATTATTTTGAGCTATAAGACCCTAAAATTGAAAAGCAATTCAAATGAACCCTGAAAAGGTTGAAAGTTGGCATGATATCATCATTTCATCCACATAGCATGTGCAAGAAAGTTGAGAGGGTTACGGCAAAAACTAGATGCACTTCGTGTACAAAACGGACAATCTCTTTCAAAGTATCAGGATTTCATCCGGAAACTCGTCTGTTACAAAGGGATTTCATTTTTTTAAACTTATTTGAACTCCTGACTTTTTGTGTGTTCAAAATGCACCATTCAAAGCCACATCATCATTTTTCAATCCTTTCTGACTTCATTTGTTATTTTTCATGCATTTACTAATTATTTTGAGCTATAAGACCCTAAAATTGAAAAGCATTTCAAATGAACCCTGAAAAGGTTGAAAGTTGGCATGATATCATCATTTCATCCACATAGCATGTGCAAGAAAGTTGAGAGGGTTACGGCAAAAACTGGATGCACTTCATGTACAAAACGGACAATCTCTTTCAAAGTATCAGGATTTCATACGGAAACTCGTCTGTTACAAAGGATTTCATTTTTTAAACTTATTTTAACTCCTGACTTTTTGTGTGTTCAAAATGCACCATTCAAAGCCACATCATCATTTTTCAATCCTTTCTGACTTCATTTGTTATTTTTCATGCATTTACTAATTATTTTGAGCTATAAGATCCTAAAATTGAAAAGCATTTCAAATGAACTCTGAAAAGGTTGAAAGTTGGCATGATATCATCATTTCATCCACATAGCATGTGCAAGAAAGTTGAGAGGGTTACGGCAAAAACTGGATGCACTTCGTGTACAAAACGGACAATCTCTTTCAAAGTATCAGGATTTCATCCGGAAACTCGTCTGTTACAAAGGGATTTCATTTTTTTAACTTATTTGAACTCCTGACTTTTTGTGTATTCAAAATGCACCATTCAAAGCCACATCATCATTTTTCAATCCTTTCTGACTTCATTTGTTATTTTTCATGCATTTACTAATTATTTTGAGCTATAAGACCCTAAAATTGAAAAGCATTTCAAATGAACTCTGAAAAGGTTGAACGTTGGCATGATATCATCATTTCATCCACATAGCATGTGCAAGAAAGTTGAGAGGGTTACGGCAAAAGCTGGATGCACTTCGTGTACAAAACGGACAATCTCTTTCAAAGTATCAGGATTTCATCCGGAAACTCGTCTGTTACAAAGGGATTTCATTTTTTTAAACTTATTTGAACTCCTGACTTTTTGTGTGTTCAAAATGCACCATTCAAAGCCACATCATCATTTTTCAATCCTTTCTGACTTCATTTGTTATTTTTCATGCATTTACTAATTATTTTGAGCTATAAGACCCTAAAATTGAAAAGCATTTCAAACGAACTCTGAAAAGGTTGAAAGTTGGCATGATATCATCATTTCATCCACATAGCATGTGCAAGAAAGTTGAGAGGGTTACGGCAAAAACTGGATGCACTTCGTGTACAAAACGGACAATCTCTTTCAAAGTATCAGGATTTCATACGGAAACTCGTCTGTTACAAAGGGATTTCATTTTTTTAAACTTATTTGAACTCCTGACTTTTTGTGTGTTCGAAATGCACCATTCAAAGCCACATCATCATTTTTCAATCCTTTCTGACTTCATTTGTTATTTTTCATGCATTTACTAATTATTTGAGCTATAAGACCCTAAAATTGAAAAGCATTTCAAATGAACTCTGAAAAGGTTGAAAGTTGGCATGATATCATCATTTCATCCACATAGCATGTGCAAGAAAGTTGAGAGGGTTACGGCAAAAACTGGATGCACTTCGTGTACAAAACGGACAATATCTTTCAAAGTATCAGGATTTCATCCGGAAACTCGTCTGTTACAAAGGGATTTCATTTTTTAAAACTTATTTGAACTCCTGACTTTTTGTGTGTTCAAAATGCACCATTCAAAGCCACATCATCATTTTTCAACCCTTTCTGACTTCATTTGTTATTTTTCATGCATTTACTAATTATTTTGAGCTATAAGACCCTAAAATTGAAAAGCAATTCAAATGAACCCTGAAAAGGTTGAAAGTTGGCATGATATCATCATTTCATCCACATAGCATGTGCAAGAAAGTTGAGAGGGTTACGGCAAAAACTGGATGCACTTCATGTACAAAACGGACAATCTCTTTCAAAGTATCAGGATTTCATCCGGAAACTCGTCTGTTACAAAGGGATTTCATTTTTTTAACTTATTTGAACTCCTGACTTTTTGTGTGTTCAAAATGCACCATTCAAAGCCACATCATCATTTTTCAATCCTTTCTGACTTCATTTGTTATTTTTCATGCATTTACTAATTATTTTGAGCTATAAGACCCTAAAATTGAAAAGCATTTCAAATGAACTCTGAAAAGGTTGAAAGTTGGCATGATATCATCATTTCATCCACATAGCATGTGCAAGAAAGTTGAGAGGGTTACGGCAAAAACTGGATGCACTTCGTGTACAAAACGGACAATCTCTTTCAAAGTATCAGGATTTCATTCGGAAACTCGTCTGTTACAAAGGGATTTCATTTTTTTAAACTTATTTGAACTCCTGACTTTTTGTGTGTTCAAAATGCACCATTCAAAGCCACATCATCATTTTTCAATCCTTTCTGACTTCATTTGTTATTTTTCATGCATTTACTAATTATTTTGAGCTATAAGACCCTAAAATTGAAAAGCATTTCAAATGAACTCTGAAAAGGTTGAAAGTTGGCATGATATCATCATTTCATCCACATAGCATGTGCAAGAAAGTTGAGAGGGTTACGGCAAAAACTGGATGCACTTCATGTACAAAACGGACAATCTCTTTCAAAGTATCAGGATTTCATCCGGAAACTCGTCTGTTACAAAGGCTTTCATTTTTTAAACTTATTTGAACTCCTGACTTTTTGTGTGTTCAAAATGCACCATTCAAAGCCACATCATCATTTTTCAATCCTTTCTGACTTCATTTGTTATTTTTCATGCATTTACTAATTATTTTGAGCTATAAGACCCTAAAATTGAAAAGCATTTCAAACGAACTCTGAAAAGGTTGAAAGTTGGCATGATATCATCATTTCATCCACATAGCATGTGCAAGAAAGTTGAGAGGGTTACGGCAAAAACTGGATGCATATCGTGTACAAAACGGACAATCTCTTTCAAAGTATCAGGATTTCATCCGGAAGCTCGTCTCTTACAAAGGGATTTCATTTTTTAAAACTTATTTGAACTCCTGACTTTTTGTGTGTTCAAAATGCACCATTCAAAGCCACATCATCATTTTTCAATCCTTTCTGACTTCATTTGTTATTTTTCATGCATTTACTAATTATTTTGAGCTATAAGACCCTAAAATTGAAAAGCAATTCAAATGAACCCTGAAAAGGTTGAAAGTTGGCATGATATCATCATTTCATCCACATAGCATGTGCAAGAAAGTTGAGAGGGTTACGGCAAAAACTGGATGCACTTCGTGTACAAAACGGACAATCTCTTTCAAAGTATCAGGATTTCATACGGAAACTCGTCTGTTACAAAGGATTTCATTTTTTAAACTTATTTGAACTCCTGACTTTTTGTGTGTTCGAAATGCACCATTCAAAGCCACATCATCATTTTTCAATCCTTTCTGACTTCATTTGTTATTTTTCATGCATTTACTAATTATTTTGAGCTATAAGACCCTAAAATTGAAAAGCATTTCAAACGAACTCTGAAAAGGTTGAAAGTTGGCATGATATCATCATTTCATCCACATAGCATGTGCAAGAAAGTTGAGAGGGTTACGGCAAAAACTGGATGCATATCGTGTACAAAACGGACAATCTCTTTCAAAGTATCAGGATTTCATGCGAAAACTCGTCTCTTACAAAGGGATTTCATTTTTTAAAACTTATTTGAACTCCTGACTTTTTGTGTGTTCAAAATGTACCATTCAAAGCCACATCATCATTTTTCAATCCTTTCTGACTTCATTTGTTATTTTTCATGCATTTACTAATTATTTTGAGCTATAAGACCCTAAAATTGAAAAGCATTTCAAATGAACTCTGAAAAGGTTTAAAGTTGGCATGATATCATCATTTCATCCACATAGCATGTGCAAGAAAGTTGAGAGCGTTACGGCAAAAACTGGATGCACTTCGTGTACAAAACGGACAATCTCTTTCAAAGTATCAGGATTTCATCCGGAAACTCGTCTGTTACAAAGGGATTTCATTTTTTTAACTTATTTGAACTCCTGACTTTTTGTGTGTTCAAAATGCACCATTCAAAGCCACATCATCATTTTTCAATCCTTTCTGACTTCATTTGTTATTTTTCATGCATTTACTAATTATTTTGAGCTATAAGACCCTAAAATTGAAAAGCATTTCAAATGAACTCTGAAAAGGTTGAAAGTTGGCATGATATCATCATTTCATCCACATAGCATGTGCAAGAAAGTTGAGAGGGTTACGGCAAAAACTGGATGCACTTCGTGTACAAAACGGACAATCTCTTTCAAAGTATCAGGATTTCATCCGGAAACTCGTCTGTTACAAAGGGATTTCATTTTTTTAAACTTATTTGAACTCCTGACTTTTTGTGTGTTCAAAATGCACCATTCAAAGCCACATCATCATTTTTCAATCCTTTCTGACTTCATTTGTTATTTTTCATGCATTTACTAATTATTTTGAGCTATAAGACCCTAAAATTGAAAAGCATTTCAAATGAACTCTGAAAAGGTTGAAAGTTGGCATGATATCATCATTTCATCCACATAGCATGTGCAAGAAAGTTGAGAGGGTTACGGCAAAAACTGGATGCACTTCATGTACAAAACGGACAATCTCTTTCAAAGTATCAGGATTTCATACGGAAACTCGTCTGTTACAAAGGCTTTCATTTTTTAAACTTATTTGAACTCTTGACTTTTTGTGTGTTCAAAATGCACCATTCAAAGCCACATCATCATTTTTCAATCCTTTCTGACTTCATTTGTTATTTTTCATGCATTTACTAATTATTTTGAGCTATAAGACCCTAAAATTGAAAAGCATTTCAAACGAACTCTGAAAAGGTTGAAAGTTGGCATGATATCATCATTTCATCCACATAGCATGTGCAAGAAAGTTGAGAGGGTTACGGCAAAAACTGGATGCATATCGTGTACAAAACGGACAATCTCTTTCAAAGTATCAGGATTTCATCCGGAAGCTCGTCTCTTACAAAGGGATTTCATTTTTTAAAACTTATTTGAACTCCTGACTTTTTGTGTGTTCAAAATGTACCATTCAAAGCCACATCATCATTTTTCAATCCTTTCTGACTTCATTTGTTATTTTTCATGCATTTACTAATTATTTTGAGCTATAAGACCCTAAAATTGAAAAGCATTTCAAATGAACTCTGAAAAGGTTGAAAGTTGGCATGATATCATCATTTCATCCACATAGCATGTGCAAGAAAGTTGAGAGGGTTACGGCAAAAACTGGATGCACTTCGTGTACAAAACGGACAATCTCTTTCAAAGTATCAGGATTTCATCCGGAAACTCGTCTGTTACAAAGGGATTTCATTTTTTTAAACTTATTTGAACTCCTGACTTTTTGTGTGTTCAAAATGCACCATTCAAAGCCACATCATCATTTTTCAATCCTTTCTGACTTCATTTGTTATTTTTCATGCATTTACTAATTATTTTGAGCTATAAGACCCTAAAATTGAAAAGCATTTCAAATGAACCCTGAAAAGGTTGAAAGTTGGCATGATATCATCATTTCATCCACATAGCATGTGCAAGAAAGTTGAGAGGGTTACGGCAAAAACTGGATGCACTTCGTGTACAAAACGGACAATCTCTTTCAAAGTATCAGGATTTCATCCGGAAACTCGTCTGTTACAAAGGGATTTCATTTTTTTAACCTTATTTGAACTCCTGACTTTTTGTGTGTTCAAAATGCACCATTCAAAGCCACATCATCATTTTTCAATCCTTTCTGACTTCATTTGTTATTTTTCATGCATTTACTAATTATTTTGAGCTATAAGACCCTAAAATTGAAAAGCATTTCAAATGAACCCTGAAAAGGTTGAAAGTTGGCATGATATCATCATTTCATCCACATAGCATGTGCAAGAAAGTTGAGAGGGTTACGGCAAAAACTGGATGCACTTCGTGTACAAAACGGACAATCTCTTTCAAAGTATCAGGATTTCATCCGGAAACTCGTCTGTTACAAAGGGATTTCATTTTTTAAAACTTATTTGAACTCCTGACTTTTTGTGTGTTCAAAATGCACCATTCAAAGCCACATCATCATTTTTCAATCCTTTCTGACTTCATTTGTTATTTTTCATGCATTTACTAATTATTTTGAGCTATAAGACCCTAAAATTGAAAAGCATTTCAAATGAACCCTGAAAAGGTTGAAAGTTGGCATGATATCATCATTTCATCCACATAGCATGTGCAAGAAAGTTGAGAGGGTTACGGCAAAAACTGGATGCACTTCATGTACAAAACGGACAATCTCTTTCAAAGTATCAGGATTTCATCCGGAAACTCGTCTGTTACAAAGGATTTCATTTTTTAAACTTATTTGAACTCCTGACTTTTTGTGTGTTCAAAATGCACCATTCAAAGCCACATCATCATTTTTCAATCCTTTCTGACTTCATTTGTTATTTTTCATGCATTTACTAATTATTTTGAGCTAGAAGACCCTAAAATTGAAAAGCATTTCAAATGAACTCTGAAAAGGTTGAAAGTTGGCATGATATCATCATTTCATCCACATAGCATGTGCAAGAAAGTTGAGAGGGTTACGGCAAAAACTGGATGCACTTCGTGTACAAAACGGACAATCTCTTTCAAAGTATCAGGATTTCATCCGGAAACTCGTCTGTTACAAAGGGATTTCATTTTTTAACTTATTTGAACTCCTGACTTTTTGTGTGTTCAAAATGCACCATTCAAAGCCACATCATCATTTTTCAATCCTTTCTGACTTCATTTGTTATTTTTCATGCATTTACTAATTATTTTGAGCTATAAGACCCTAAAATTGAAAAGCATTTCAAATGAACTCTGAAAAGGTTGAAAGTTGGCATGATATCATCATTTCATCCACATAGCATGTGCAAGAAAGTTGAGAGGGTTACGGCAAAAACTGGATGCACTTCGTGTACAAAACGGACAATATCTTTCAAAGTATCAGGATTTCATCCGTAAACTCGTCTGTTACAAAGGGATTTCATTTTTTAAAACTTATTTGAACTCCTGACTTTTTGTGTGTTCAAAATGCACCATTCAAAGCCACATCATCATTTTTCAACCCTTTCTGACTTCATTTGTTATTTTTCATGCATTTACTAATTATTTTGAGCTATAAGACCCTAAAATTGAAAAGCAATTCAAATGAACCCTGAAAAGGTTGAAAGTTGGCATGATATCATCATTTCATCCACATAGCATGTGCAAGAAAGTTGAGAGGGTTACGGCAAAAACTGGATGCACTTCATGTACAAAACGGACAATCTCTTTCAAAGTATCAGGATTTCATACGGAAACTCGTCTGTTACAAAGGATTTCATTTTTTAAACTTATTTGAACTCCTGACTTTTTGTGTGTTCGAAATGCACCATTCAAAGCCACATCATCATTTTTCAATCCTTTCTGACTTCATTTGTTATTTTTCATGCATTTACTAATTATTTTGAGCTATAAGACCCTAAAATTGAAAAGCATTTCAAACGAACTCTGAAAAGGTTGAAAGTTGGCATGATATCATCATTTCATCCACATAGCATGTGCAAGAAAGTTGAGAGGGTTACGGCAAAAACTGGATGCATATCGTGTACAAAACGGACAATCTCTTTCAAAGTATCAGGATTTCATCCGGAAACTCGTCTCTTACAAAGGGATTTCATTTTTTAAAACTTATTTGAACTCCTGACTTTTTGTGTGTTCAAAATGTACCATTCAAAGCCACATCATCATTTTTCAATCCTTTCTGACTTCATTTGTTATTTTTCATGCATTTACTAATTATTTTGAGCTATAAGACCCTAAAATTGAAAAGCATTTCAAATGAACTCTGAAAAGGTTGAAAGTTGGCATGATATCATCATTTCATCCACATAGCATGTGCAAGAAAGTTGAGAGGGTTACGGCAAAAACTGGATGCACTTCGTGTACAAAACGGACAATCTCTTTCAAAGTATCAGGATTTCATCCGGAAACTCGTCTGTTACAAAGGGATTTCATTTTTTTAACTTATTTGAACTCCTGACTTTTTGTGTGTTCAAAATGCACCATTCAAAGCCACATCATCATTTTTCAATCCTTTCTGACTTCATTTGTTATTTTTCATGCATTTACTAATTATTTTGAGCTATAAGACCCTAAAATTGAAAAGCATTTCAAATGAACCCTGAAAAGGTTGAAAGTTGGCATGATATCATCATTTCATCCACATAGCATGTGCAAGAAAGTTGAGAGGGTTACGGCAAAAACTGGATGCACTTCGTGTACAAAACGGACAATCTCTTTCAAAGTATCAGGATTTCATCCGGAAACTCGTCTGTTACAAAGGGATTTCATTTTTTTAACCTTATTTGAACTCCTGACTTTTTGTGTGTTCAAAATGCACCATTCAAAGCCACATCATCATTTTTCAATCCTTTCTGACTTCATTTGTTATTTTTCATGCATTTACTAATTATTTTGAGCTATAAGACCCTAAAATTGAAAAGCATTTCAAACGAACCCTGAAAAGGTTGAAAGTTGGCATGATATCATCATTTCATCCACATAGCATGTGCAAGAAAGTTGAGAGGGTTACGGCAAAAACTGGATGCACTTCGTGTACAAAACGGACAATCTCTTTCAAAGTATCAGGATTTCATCCGGAAACTCGTCTGTTACAAAGGGATTTCATTTTTTAAAACTTATTTGAACTCCTGACTTTTTGTGTGTTCAAAATGCACCATTCAAAGCCACATCATCATTTTTCAATCCTTTCTGACTTCATTTGTTATTTTTCATGCATTTACTAATTATTTTGAGCTATAAGACGCTAAAATTGAAAAGCATTTAAATGAACTCTGAAAAGGTTGAAAGTTGGCATGATATCATCATTTCATCCACATATCATGTGCAAGAAAGTTGAGAGGGTTACGGCAAAAACTGGATGCACTTCGTGTACAAAACGGACAATATCTTTCAAAGTATCAGGATTTCATCCGGAAACTCGTCTGTTACAAAGGGATTTCATTTTTTTAAACTTATTTGAACTCCTGACTTTTTGTGTGTTCAAAATGCACCATTCAAAGCCACATCATCATTTTTCAACCCTTTCTGACATCATTTGTTATTTTTCATGCATTTACTAATTATTTTGAGCTATAAGACCCTAAAATTGAAAAGCAATTCAAATGAACCCTGAAAAGGTTGAAAGTTGGCATGATATCATCATTTCATCCACATAGCATGTGCAAGAAAGTTGAGAGGGTTACGGCAAAAACTGGATGCACTTCATTTACAAAACGGACAATCTCTTTCAAAGTATCAGGATTTCATACGGAAACTCGTCTGTTACAAAGGATTTCATTTTTTAAACTTAATTGAACTCCTGACTTTTTGTGTGTTCAAAATGCACCATTCAAAGCCACATCATCATTTTTCAATCCTTTCTGACTTCATTTGTTATTTTTCATGCATTTACTAATTATTTTGAGCTATAAGACCCTAAAATTGAAAAGCATTTCAAACGAACTCTGAAAAGGTTGAAAGTTGGCATGATATCATCATTTCATCCCATAGCATGTGCAAGAAAATTGAGAGGGTTACGGCAAAAACTGGATGCATTTCGTGTACAAAACAGACAATCTCTTTCAAAGTATCAGGATTTCATCCGGAAACTCGTCTGTTACAAAGGGATTTCATTTTTTAAAACTTATTTGAACTCCTGACTTTTTGTGTGTTCAAAATGTACCATTCAAAGCCACATCATCATTTTCAATCCTTTCTGACTTCATTTGTTATTTTTCATGCATTTACTAATTATTTTGAGCTATAAGACCCTAAAATTGAAAAGCATTTCAAATGAACTCTGAAAAGGTTGAAAGTTGGCATGATATCATCATTTCATCCACATAGCATGTGCAAGAAAGTTGAGAGGGTTACGGCAAAAACTGGATGCACTTCGTGTACAAAACGGACAATCTCTTTCAAAGTATCAGGATTTCATCCGGAAACTCGTCTGTTACAAAGGGATTTCATTTTTTTAAACTTATTTGAACTCCTGACTTTTTGTGTGTTCAAATGCACCATTCAAAGCCACATCATCATTTTTCAATCCTTTCTGACTTCATTTGTTATTTTTCATGCATTTACTAATTATTTTGAGCTATAAGACCATAAAATTGAAAAGCATTTCAAATGAACCCTGAAAAGGTTGAAAGTTGGCATGATATCATCATTTGATCCACATAGCATGTGCAAGAAAGTTGAGAGGGTTACAGCAAAAACTGGATGCACTTCATGTACAAAACGGACAATCTCTTTCAAAGTATCAGGATTTCATACGGAAACTCGTCTGTTACAAAGGATTTCATTTTTTAAACTTATTTGAACTCCTGACTTTTTGTGTGTTCAAAATGCAACATTCAAAGCCACATCATCATTTTTCAATCCTTTCTGACTTCATTTGTTATTTTTCATGCATTTACTAATTATTTTGAGCTATAAGACCCTAAAATTGAAAAGCATTTCAAACGAACTCTGAAAAGGTTGAAAGTTGGCATGATATCATCATTTCATCCACATAGCATGTGCAAGAAAGTTGAGAGGGTTACGGCAAAAACTGGATGCATTTCGTGTACAAAACGGACAATCTGTTTCAAAGTATCAGGATTTCATCCGGAAACTCGTCTGTTACAAAGGGATTTCATTTTTTAAAACTTATTTGAACTCCTGACTTTTTGTGTGTTCAAAATGCACATTCAAAGCCACATCATCATTTTTCAATCCTTTCTGACTTCATTTGTTATTTTTCATGCATTTACTAATTATTTTGAGCTATAAGACCATAAAATTGAAAAGCATTTCAAATGAACCCTGAAAAGGTTGAAAGTTGGCATGATATCATCATTTGATCCACATAGCATGTGCAAGAAAGTTGAGAGGGTTACAGCAAAAACTGGATGCACTTCATGTACAAAACGGACAATCTCTTTCAAAGTATCAGGATTTCATACGGAAACTCGTCTGTTACAAAGGATTTCATTTTTTAAACTTATTTGAACTCCTGACTTTTTGTGTGTTCAAATGCAACATTCAAAGCACATCATCATTTTTCAATCCTTTCTGACTTCATTTGTTATTTTTCATGCATTTACTAATTATTTTGAGCTATAAGACCCTAAAATTGAAAAGCATTTCAAACGAACTCTGAAAAGGTTGAAAGTTGGCATGATATCATCATTTCATCCACATAGGCATGTGCAAGAAGTTGAGAGGGTTACGGCAAAAACTGGATGCATTTCGTGTACAAAACGGACAATCTGTTTCAAAGTATCAGGATTTCATCCGGAAACTCGTCTGTTACAAAGGGATTTCATTTTTTAAAACTTATTTGAACTCCTGACTTTTTGTGTGTTCAAATTGCACCATTCAAAGCCACATCATCATTTTTCAATCCTTTCTGACTTCATTTGTTATTTTTCATGCATTTACTAATTATTTTGAGCTATAAGACCCTAAAATTGAAAAGCATTTCAAATGACCCTGAAAAGGTTGAATGTTGGCATGATATCATCATTTCATCCACATAGCATGTGCAAGAAAGTTGAGAGGGGTACGGCAAAAACTGGATGCACTTCGTGTACAAAACGGACAATCCTCTTTCAAAGTATCAGGATTTCATACGGAAACTCGTCTGTTACAAAGGATTTCATTTTTTATACATTATTTGAACTCCTGACTTTTTGTGTGTTCAAAATGCACCATTCAAAGCCACATCATCATTTTCAATCCTTTCTGACTTCATTTGTTATTTTTCATGCATTTACTAATTATTTTGAGCTATAAGGACCCTAAAATTGAAAAGCATTTCAAATGAACTCTGAAAAGGTTGAAAGTTGGCATGATATCATCATTTCATCCACATAGCATGTGCAAGAAAGTTGAGAGGGTTACGGCAAAAACTGGATGCACTTCATGTACAAAACGGACAATCTCTTTCAAAGTATCAGGATTTCATACGGAAACTCGTCTGTTACAAAGGCTTTCATTTTTTAAACTTATTTGAACTCCTGACTTTTTGTGTGTTCAAATGCACCATTCAAAGCCACATCATCATTTTCTCAATCCTTCTGACTTCATTTGTTATTTTTCATGCATTTACTAATTATTTTTGAGCTATAAGACGCTAAAATGAAAAGCATTTCAAATGAACTCTGAAAAGGTTGAAAGTTGGCATGATAACATCATTTCATCCACATATCATGTGCCAGAAAGTTGAGAGGGTTACGGCAAAAACTGGATGCACTTCATGTACAAAACGGACAATCTCTTTTCAAAGTATCAGGATTCATCGGAAACTCGTCTGTTACAAAGGGATTCATTTTTTAAACTTATTTGAACTCCTGACTTTTGTGTGTTCAAAATGCACATTCAAAGCCACATCATCATTTTTCAATCCTTTCTGACTTCATTTGTTATTTTTCATGCATTTACTAATTATTTTGAGCTATAAGACCCTAAAATTGAAAAGCATTTCAAATGAACTCTGAAAAGGTTGAAAGTTGGCATGATATCATCATTTCATCCACATAGCATGTGCAAGAAAGTTGAGAGGGTTACGGCAAAAACTGGATGCACTTCCTGTACAAAACGGACAATCTCTTTCAAAGTATCAGGATTTCATACGGAAACTCGTTTGTTACAAAGGCTTTCATTTTTTAAACTTATTTGAACTCCTGACTTTTTGTGTGTTCAAAATGCCACCATTCAAAGCCACATCATCATTTTTCAATCCTTTCTGACTTCATTTGTTATTTTTCAATGCATTTACTAATTATTTTGAGCTATAAGACCCTAAAATTGAAAAGCATTTCAAATGAACCCTGAAAAGGTTGAAAGTTGGCATGATATCATCATTTCATCCACATATCATGTGCAAGAAAGTTGAGAGGGTTACGGCAAAAACTGGATGCACTTCGTGTACAAAACGGACAATATCTTTCAAAGTATCAGGATTTCATCCGGAAACTCGTCTGTTACAAAGGGATTTCATTTTTTTAACCTTATTTGAACTCCCTGACTTTTTGTGTGTTCAAAATGCACCATTCAAAGCCACATCATCATTTTTCAATCCTTTCTGACTTCATTGTTATTTTTCATGCATTTACTAATTATTTTGAGCTATAAGACCCTAAAATTGAAAAGCATTTCAAATGAACCCTGGAAAAGGTTGAAAGTTGGCATGATATCATCATTTCATCCACATATCATGTGCAAGAAAGTTGAGAGTGTTACGGCAAAAACTGGATGCACTCATGTACAAAACGGACAAATCTCTTTCAAAGTATCAGGATTTCATACGGAAACTCGTCTGATACAAAGGCTTCATTTTTTAAACTTATTTGAACTCCTGACTTTTTGTGTGTTCAAAATGCACCATTCAAAGCCACATCATCATTTTTCAATCCTTTCTGACTTCATTTGTTATTTTTCATGCATTTACTAATTATTTGAGCTATAAGACCCTAAAATTGAAAAGCATTTCAAATGAACTCTGAAAAGGTTGAAAGTTGGCATGATATCATCATTTCATCCACAATATCATGTGCAAGAAAGTTGAGAGGGTTACGGCAAAAACTGGATGCACTTCGTGTACAAAACGGACAATATCTTTCAAAGTATCAGGATTCATCCGGAAACTCGTCTGTTACAAAGGGATTTCATTTTTTTAACCTTATTTGAACTCCTGACTTTTGTGTGTTCAAAATGCACCATTCAAAGCCACATCATCATTTTCAATCCTTTCTGACTTCATTTGTTATTTTTCATGCATTTACTAATTATTTTGAGCTATAAGACCCTAAAATTGAAAAGCATTTCAAATGAACCCTGAAAAGGTTGAAAGGTTGCATGATATCATCATTTCATCCACATAGCATGTGTAAGAAAGTTGAGAGGGTTACGGCAAAAACTGGATGCACTTCATGTACAAAACGGACAATCTCTATAAAAGTATCAGGATTTCATACGGAAACTCGTCTGTTACAAAGGATTTCATTTTTTAAACTTATTGAACTCCTGACTTTTTGTGTGTTCAAATGCACCATTCAAAGCCACTCATCATCATTTTTCAATCCTTTCTGACTTCATTTTGTTATTTTTCATGCATTTACTAATTATTTTGAGCTATAAGACGCTAAAATTGAAAAGCATTTCAAACGAACTCTGAAAAGGTTGAAAGTTGGCATGATATCATCATTTCATCCACATAGCATGTGCAAGAAAGTTGAGAGGGTTACGGCAAATACTGGATGCATTTCGTGTACAAAACGGACAATCTCTTTCAAAGTATCAGGATTTCATCCGGAAACTCGTCTGTTACAAAGGATTTCATTTTTTAAACTTATTTGAACTCCTGACTTTTTGTGTGTTCAAAATGTACCATTCAAAGCCACATCATCATTTTTCAATCCTTTCTGACTTCATTTGTTATTTTTCATGCATTTACTAATTATTTTGAGCTATAAGACCCTAAAATTGAAAAGCATTTCAAATGAACTCTGAAAAGGTTGAAAGTTGGCATGATATCATCATTTCATCCACATAGCATGTGCAGAGAAAGTTGAGAGGGTTACAGCAAAAACTGGATGGCACTTCGTGTACAAAAACGGACAATCTCTTTCAAAAGTATCAGGATTTCATCCGGAAACTCGTCTGTTACAAAGGGATTTCATTTTTTTTAACTTATTTGAACTCCTGGACTTTTTGTGTGTTCAAAATGCACCATTCAAAGCCACATCATCATTTTTCAATCCTTTCTGACTTCATTTGTTATTTTTCATTGCATTTACTAATTATTTTGAGCTATAAGACCCTAAGATTGAAAAGCATTTCAAATGAACTCTGAAAAGGTTGAAAGTTGGCATGATATCATCATTTCATCCACATAGCATGTGCAAGAAAGTTGAGAGGGTTACGGCAAAACTGGATGCACTTCGTGTACAAAACGACAATCTCTTTCAAAGTATCAGGATTCATCCGGAAACTCGTCTGTTACAAAGGGATTTCATTTTTTTAACTTATTTGAACTACTGACTTTTTGTGTGTTCAAAATGCACCATTCAAAGCCACATCATCATTTTTCAATCCTTTCTGACTTCATTTGTTATTTTTCATGCATTTACTAATTATTTTGAGCTATAAGACCCTAAAATTGAAAAGCATTTCAAATGAACCCTGAAAAGGTTGAAAGTTGGCATGATATCATCATTTCATCCACATATCATGTGCAAGAAAGTTGAGAGGGTTACGGCAAAAACTGGATGCACTTCGTGTACAAAACGGACAATCTCTTCAAAGTATCAGGATTTCATACGGAACGCGTCTGTTACAAAGGGATTTCATTTTTTTAAACTTATTTGAACTCCTGACTTTTTGTGTGTTCAAAATGCACCATTCAAAGCCACATCATCATTTTTCAATCCTTTCTGACTTCATTTGTTATTTTTCATGCATTTACTAATTATTTTGAGCTATAAGACCCTAAAATTGAAAAGCATTTCAAATGAACTCTGAAAAGGTTGAAAGTTGGCATGGATATCATCATTTCATCCACATAGCATGTGCAAGAAAGTTGAGAGGGTTACGGCAAAAACTGGATGCACTTCATGTACAAAACGGACAATCTCTTTCAAAGTATCAGGATTTCATACGGAAACTCGTCTGTTACAAAGGCTTTCATTTTTTAAACTTATTTGAACTCCTGACTTTTTGTGTGTTCAAAATGCACCATTCAAAGCCACATCATCATTTTTCAATCCTTTCTGACTTCATTTGTTATTTTCATGCATTTACTAATTATTTTGAGCTATAAGACGCTAAAATTGAAAAGCATTTCAAATGAACTCTGAAAAGGTTGAAAGTTGCATGATATCATCATTTCATCCACATATCATGTGCAAGAAAGTTGAGAGGATTACGCAAAAACTGGATGCACTTCGTGTACAAAACGGACAATCTCTTTCAAAGTATCAGGATTTCATCCGGAAACTCGTCTGTTACAAAGGGATTTCATTTTTTAAACTTATTTGAACTCCTGACTTTTTGTGTGTTCAAAATGCACCATTCAAAGCCACATCATCATTTTTCAACCCTTTCTGACTTCATTTGTTATTTTTCATGCATTTACTAATTATTTGAGCTATAAGACCCTAAAAATTGAAAAGCATTTCAAACGAACTCTGAAAAGGTTGAAAGTTGGCATGATATCATCATTTCATCCACATAGCATGTGCAAGAAAGTTGAGAGGGTTACGGCAAAAACTGGATGCACTTCGTATACAAAACGGACAATCTCTTCAAAGTATCAGGATTTCATCCGGAAACTCGTCTGTTACAAAGGGATTTCATTTTTTTAACTTATTTGAACTCCTGACTTTTTGTGTGTTCAAAATGCCACCATTCAAAGCCACATCATCATTTTTCAATCCTTCTGACTGACATTTGTTATTTTTCATGCATTTACTAATTATTTTGAGCTATAAGACCCTAAAATTGAAAAGCATTTCAAATGAACTCTGAAAAGGTTGAAAGTTGGCATGATATCATCATTTCATCCACATGCATGTGCAAGAAAGTTGAGAGGGTTACGGCAAAAACTGGATGCACTTCGTGTACAAAACGGACAATCTCTTTCAAAGTATCAGGATTTCATCCGGAACTCGTCTGTTACAAAGGGATTTCATTTTTTTAAACTTATTTGGAACTCCTGACTTTTTGTGCGTTCAAAGTGCACCATTCAAAGCCACATCATCATTTTTCAACCCTTTCTGACTTCATTAGGTATTTTTCATGCATTTACTAATTATTTTCAGCTATAAGACCCTAAAATTGAAAAGCATTTCAAATGAACCCCTGAAAAGGTTGAAAGTTGGCATGATATCATCATTTCATCCACATAGCATGTGCAAATAGAGTTGAGAGGGTTACGGCAAAAACTGGATGCACTTCGTGTACAAAACAGACAATCTCTTTCAAAGTATCAGGATTTCATACGGAAACTCGTCTGTTACAAAGGATTTCATTTTTTAACTTATTTGAACTCCTGACTTTTTGTGTGTTCAAAATGCACATTTCAAAGCGCATCATCATTTTTCAATCCTTTCTGACTTCATTTGTTATTTTTTCATGCATTTACTAATTATTTTTGAGCTATAAGAACCCTAAGATTGAAAAGCATTTCAAATGAACTCTGAAAAGGTTGAAAGTTGCATGGTATCATCATTTCATCCACATAGCATGTGCAAGAAAGTTGAGAGGGTTACGGCAAAAACTGGATGCACTTCGTGTACAAAACGGACAATCTCTTTCAAAGTATCAGGATTTCATCCGGAAACTCGTCTGTTACAAAGGGATTTCCTTTTTTTTAACTTATTTGAACTACTGACTTTTTGTGTGTTCAAAATGCACCATTCAAAGCACATCATCAGTTTTTCAATCCTTTCTGACTTCATTTGTTATTTTTTCATGCATTTACTAATTATTTTGAGCTATAAGACCCTAAAATTGAAAAGCATTTCAAATGAAGCTCTGAAAGGATTGAAAATGATGATGGCTTGAATCGGTGCATTTCGAACACACAAAAAGTCAGAGTTCAAATAAGTTCTAAAAACTGAAGCACTTCTGTACACGACGAGTTCTCGTCATGAATCATGATACTTTGAACGAGATCTGTCGTCCGTTTTGTACATGAAGTGCATCAGTTTTTGCCGTACTTCAACTTCCTTGCACATGTATGTGGATGCAAAATGCACCTGCATATCCATGCCAACTTTTCAACCTTTTCAGAGTTCATATGAAATGCTTTCAATTTTAGGGTCTTATAGCTCAAAATAATTAGTAAATGCATGAAAAATAACAAATGAAGTCAGAAAGGATTGAAAAATGATGATGTGGCTTTGAATGGTGCATTTTGAACACACAAAAAGTCAGTAGTTCAAATAAGTTAAAAAAAGGAAATCCCTTTGTAACAGACGAGTTTCCGGATGAAATCCTGATACTTTGAAAGAGATTGTCCGTTTTGTACACGAAGTGCATCCAGTTTTTGCCGTAACCCTCTCAACTTTCTTGCACATGCTATGTGGATGAAATGATGATACCATGCCAACTTTCAACCTTTTCAGAGTTCATTTGAAATGCTTTTCAATCTTAGGGTCTTATAGCTCAAAATAATTAGTAAATGCATGAAAAATAACAAATGAAGTCAGAAAGGATTGAAAAATGATGAGGCGGCTTTGAAATGTGCATTTTGAACACACAAAAAGTCAGGAGTTCAAATAAGTTTAAAAAATGAAATCCTTTGTAACAGACGAGTTTCCGTATGAAATCCTGATACTTTGAAAGAGATTGTCTGTTTTGTACACGAAGTGCATCCAGTTTTTGCCGTAACCCTCCTCAACTCTATTGCACATGCTATGTGGATGAAATGATGATATCATGCCAACTTTCAACCTTTTCAGGGTTCATTTGAAATGCTTTTCAATTTTAGGGTCTTATAGCTGAAAATAATTAGTAAATGCATGAAAAATACCTAATGAAGTCAGAAAGGGTTGAAAAATGATGATGTGGCTTTGAATGGTGCACTTTGAACGCACAAAAAGTCAGGAGTTCAAATAAGTTTAAAAAAATGAAATCCCTTTGTAACAGACGAGTTTCCGGATGAAATCCTGATACTTTGAAAGAGATTGTCCGTTTTGTACACGAAGTGCATCCAGTTTTTGCCGTAACCCTCTCAACTTTCTTGCACATGCTATGTGGATGAAATGATGATATCATGCCAACTTTCAACCTTTTCAGAGTTCATTTGAAATGCTTTTCAATTTTAGGGTCTTATAGCTCAAAATAATTAGTAAATGCATGAAAAATAACAAATGAAGTCAGAAAGGATTGAAAAATGATGATGTGGCTTTGAATGGTGCATTTTGAACACACAAAAAGTCAGGAGTTCAAATAAGTTAAAAAAATGAAATCCCTTTGTAACAGACGAGTTTCCGGATGAAATCTGATACTTTGAAAGAGATTGTCCGTTTTGTATACGAAGTGCATCCAGTTTTTGCCGTAACCCCTCTCAACTTTCTTGCACATGCTATGTGGATGAAATGATGATATCATGCCAACTTTCAACCTTTTCAGAGTTCGTTTGAAATGCTTTTCAATTTTAGGGTCTTATAGCTCAAAATAATTAGTAAATGCATGAAAAATAACAAATGAAGTCAGAAAGGGTTGAAAAATGATGATGTGGCTTTGAATGGTGCATTTTGAACACACAAAAAGTCAGGAGTTCAAATAAGTTTAAAAAATGAAATCCCTTTGTAACAGACGAGTTTCCGGATGAAATCCTGATACTTTGAAAGAGATTGTCCGTTTTGTACACGAAGTGCATCCAGTTTTTGCCGTAATCCTCTCAACTTTCTTGCACATGATATGTGGATGAAATGATGATATCATGCCAACTTTCAACCTTTTCAGAGTTCATTTGAAATGCTTTTCAATTTTAGCGTCTTATAGCTCCAAAATAATTAGTAAATGCATGAAAAATAACAAATGAAGTCAGAAGGATTGAAAAATGATGATGTGGCTTTGAATGGTGCATTTTGAACACACAAAAAGTCAGGAGTTCAAATAAGTTTAAAAAATGAAAGCCTTTGTAACAGACGAGTTTCCGTATGAAATCCTGATACTTTGAAAGAGATTGTCCGTTTTGTACATGAAGTGCATCCAGTTTTTGCCGTAACCCTCTCAACTTTCTTGCACATGCTATGTGGATGAAATGATGATATCATGCCAACTTTCAACCTTTTCAGAGTTCATTTGAAATGCTTTTCAATTTTAGGGTCTTATAGCTCAAAATAATTAGTAAATGCATGAAAAATAACAAATGAAGTCAGAAAGGATTGAAAAATGATGATGTGGCTTTGAATGGTGCATTTTGAACACACAAAAAGTCAGGAGTTCAAATAAGTTTAAAAAATGAAATCCCTTTGTAACAGACGAGTTTCGTATGAAATCCTGATACTTTGAAAGAGATTGTCCGTTTTGTACACGAAGTGCATCCAGTTTTTGCCGTAACCCTCTCAACTTTCTTGCACATGATATGTGGATGAAATGATGATATCATGCCAACTTTCAACCTTTTCAGGGTTCATTTGAAATGCTTTTCAATTTTAGGGTCTTATAGCTCAAAATAATTAGTAAATGCATGAAAAATAACAAATGAAGTCAGAAAGGATTGAAAATGATGATGTGGCTTTGAATGGTGCATTTTGAACACACAAAAGTCAGTAGTTCAAATAAGTTAAAAAAATGAAATCCCTTTGTAACAGACGAGTTTCCGGATGAAATCCTGATACTTTGAAAGAGATTGTCCGTTTTGTACACGAAGTGCATCCAGTTTTTGCCGTAACCCTCTCAACTTTCTTGCACATGCTATGTGGATGAAATGATGATATCATGCCAACTTTCAACCTTTTCAGAGTTCATTTGAAATGCTTTTCAATCTTAGGGTCTTATAGCTCAAAATAATTAGTAAATGCATGAAAAATAACAAATGAAGTCAGAAAGGATTGAAAAATGATGATGTGGCTTTGAATGGTGCATTTTGAACACACAAAAAGTCAGGAGTTCAAATAAGTTAAAAAAAATGAAATCCCTTTGTAACAGACGAGTTTCCGGATGAAATCCTGATACTTTGAAAGAGATTGTCCGTTTTGTACACGAAGTGCATCCAGTTTTTGCTGTAACCCTCTCAACTTCTTGCACATGCTATGTGGATGAAATGATGATATCATGCCAACTTTCAACCTTTTCAGAGTTCATTTGAAATGCTTTTCAATTTTAGGGTCTTATAGCTCAAAATAATTAGTAAATGCATGAAAAATAACAAATGAAGTCAGAAAGGATTGAAAAATGATGATGTGGCTTTGAATGGTACATTTTGAACACACAAAAAGTCAGGAGTTCAAATAAGTTTAAAAAAATGAAATCCCTTTGTAACAGACGAGTTTCCGGATGAAATCCTGATACTTTGAAAGAGATTGTCCGTTTTGTACACGAAATGCATCCAGTATTTGCCGTAACCCTCTCAACTTTCTTGCACATGCTATGTGGATGAAATGATGATATCATGCCAACTTTCAACCTTTTCAGAGTTCGTTTGAAATGCTTTTCAATTTTAGCGTCTTATAGCTCAAAATAATTAGTAAATGCATGAAAAATAACAAATGAAGTCAGAAAGGATTGAAAAATGATGATGTGGCTTTGAATGGTGCATTTTGAACACACAAAAAGTCAGGAGTTCAAATAAGTTTAAAAAATGAAATCCTTTGTAACAGACGAGTTTCCGTATGAAATCCTGATACTTTTATAGAGATTGTCCGTTTTGTACATGAAGTGCATCCAGTTTTTTGCCGTAACCCTCTCAACTTTCTTACACATGCTATGTGGATGAAATGATGATATCATGCCAACTTTCAACCTTTTCAGGGTTCATTTGAAATGCTTTTCAATTTTAGGGTCTTATAGCTCAAAATAATTAGTAAATGCATGAAAAATAACAAATGAAGTCAGAAAGGATTGAAAAATGATGATGTGGCTTTGAATGGTGCATTTTGAACACACAAAAAGTCAGGAGTTCAAATAAGGTTAAAAAATGAAATCCCTTTGTAACAGACGAGTTTCCGGATGAAATCCTGATACTTTGAAAGATATTGTCCGTTTTGTACACGAAGTGCATCCAGTTTTTGCCGTAACCCTCTCAACTTTCTTGCACATGATATGTGGATGAAATGATGATATCATGCCAACTTTCAACCTTTTCAGAGTTCATTTGAAATGCTTTTCAATTTTAGGGTCTTATAGCTCAAAATAATTAGTAAATGCATGAAAAATAACAAATGAAGTCAGAAAGGATTGAAAAATGATGATGTGGCTTTGAATGGTGGCATTTTGAACACACAAAAAGTCAGGAGTTCAAATAAGTTTAAAAAATGAAAGCCTTTGTATCAGACGAGTTTCCGTATGAAATCCTGATACTTTGAAAGAGATTGTCCGTTTTGTACATGAAGTGCATCCAGTTTTTGCCGTAACACTCTCAACTTTCTTGCACATGATATGTGGATGAAATGATGATATCATGCCAACTTTCAACCTTTTCAGGGTTCATTTGAAATGCTTTTCAATTTTAGGGTCTTATAGCTCAAAATAATTAGTAAATGCATGAAAAATAACAAATGAAGTCAGAAAGGATTGAAAAATGATGATGTGGCTTTGAATGGTGCATTTTGAACACACAAAAAGTCAGGAGTTCAAATAAGGTTAAAAAAATGAAATCCCTTTGTAACAGACGAGTTTCCGGATGAAATCCTGATACTTTGAAAGATATTGTCCGTTTTGTACACGAAGTGCATCCAGTTTTTGCCGTAACCCTCTCAACTTTCTTGCACATGATATGTGGATGAAATGATGATATCATGCCAACTTTCAACCTTTTCAGGGTTCATTTGAAATGCTTTTCAATTTTAGGGTCTTATAGCTCAAAATAATTAGTAAATGCATGAAAAATAACAAATGAAGTCAGAAAGGATTGAAAAATGATGATGTGGCTTTGAATGGTGCATTTTGAACACACAAAAAGTCAGGAGTTCAAATAAGTTTAAAAAATGAAAGCCTTTGTAACAAACGAGTTTCCGTATGAAATCCTGATACTTTGAAAGAGATTGTCCGTTTTGTACATGAAGTGCATCCAGTTTTTGCCGTAACCCTCTCAACTTTCTTGCACATGCTATGTGGATGAAATGATGATATCATGCCAACTTTCAACCTTTTCAGAGTTCATTTGAAATGCTTTTCAATTTTAGGGTCTTATAGCTCAAAATAATTAGTAAATGCATGAAAAATAACAAATGAAGTCAGAAAGGATTGAAAAATGATGATGTGGCTTTGAATGGTGCATTTTGAACACACAAAAAGTCAGGAGTTCAAATAAGTTTAAAAAATGAAATCCCTTTGTAACAGACGAGTTTCCGGATGAAATCCTGATACTTTGAAAGAGATTGTCCGTTTTGTACATGAAGTGCATCCAGTTTTTGCCGTAACCCTCTCAACTTTCTGGCACATGATATGTGGATGAAATGATGTTATCATGCCAACTTTCAACCTTTTCAGAGTTCATTTGAAATGCTTTTTCAATTTTAGCGTCTTATAGCTCAAAATAATTAGTAAATGCATGAAAAATAACAATGAAGTCAGAAAGGATTGAAAAATGATGATGTGGCTTTGAATGGTGCATTTTGAACACACAAAAAGTCAGGAGTTCAAATAAGTTTAAAAAATGAAAGCCTTTGTAACAGACGAGTGTTCCGTATGAAATCCTGATACTTTGAAAGAGATTGTCCGTTTTGTACATGAAGTGCATCCAGTTTTTGCCGTAACCCTCTCAACTTTCTTGCACATGCTATGTGGATGAAATGATGATATCATGCCAACTTTCAACCTTTTCAGAGTTCATTTGAAATGCTTTTCAATTTTAGGGTCTTATAGCTCAAAATAATTAGTAAATGCATGAAAAATAACAAATGAAGTCAGAAAGGATTGAAAATGATGATGTGGCTTTGAATGGTGCATTTTGAACACACAAAAAGTCAGGAGTTCAAATAAGTTTAAAAAATGAAATCCTTTGTAACAGACGAGGTTTCCGTATGAAATCCTGATACTTTGAAAGAGATTGTCCGTTTTGTACACGAAGTGCATCCAGTTTTTGCCGTAACCCTCTCAACTTTCTTGCACATGCTATGTGGATGAAATGATGATATCATGCAACTTTCAACCTTTTCAGGGTTCATTTGAAATGCTTTTCAATTTTAGGGTCTTATAGCTCAAAATAATTAGTAAATGCATGAAAAATAACAAATGAAGTCAAGAAAGGATTGAAAAATGATGATGTGGCTTTGAATGGTGCATTTTGAACACACAAAAAGTCAGGAGTTCAAATAAGTTTTAAAAAAATGAAATCCCTTTGTAACAGACGAGTTTCCGGATGAAATCCTGATACTTTGAAACAGATTGTCCGTTTTGTACACGAAATGCATCCAGTTTTTGCCGTAACCCTCTCAACTTTCTTGCACATGCTATGTGGATGAAATGATGATATCATGCCAACTTTCAACCTTTTCAGAGTTCGTTTGAAATGCTTTTCAATTTTAGGGTCTTATAGCTCAAAATAATTAGTAAATGCATGAAAAATAACAAATGAAGTCAGAAAGGATTGAAAAATGATGATGTGGCTTGAATGTTGCATTTTGAACACACAAAAAGTCAGGAGTTCAAATAAGTTTAAAAAATGAAATCCTTTGTAACAGACGAGTTTCCGTATGAAATCCTGATACTTTGAAAGAGATTGTCCGTTTTGTACATGAAGTGCATCCAGTTTTTGCTGTAACCCTCTCAACTTTCTTGCACATGCTATGTGGATCAAATGATGATATCATGCCAACTTTCAACCTTTTCAGGGTTCATTTGAAATGCTTTTCATTTTATGGTCTTATAGCTCAAAATAATTAGTAAATGCATGAAAAATAACAAATGAAGTCAGAAAGGATTGAAAAATGATGATGTGGCTTTGAATGGTGCATTTTGAACACACAAAAAGTCAGGAGTTCAAATAAGTTTTAAAAAATGAAATCCCTTTGTAACAGACGAGTTTCCGGATGAAATCCTGATACTTTGAAACAGATTGTCCGTTTTGTACACGAAATGCATCCAGTTTTTGCCGTAAACCCTCTCAACTTTCTTGCACATGCTATGTGGATGAAATGATGATATCATGCCAACTTTCAACCTTTTCAGAGTTCGTTTGAAATGCTTTTCAATTTTAGGGTCTTATAGCTCAAAATAATTAGTAAATGCATGAAAAATAACAAATGAAGTCAGAAAGGATTGAAAAATGATGATGTGGCTTTGAATGTTGCATTTTGAACACACAAAAAGTCAGGAGTTCAAATAAGTTTAAAAAATGAAATCCTTTGTAACAGACGAGTTTCCGTATGAAATCCTGATACTTTGAAAGAGATTGTCCGTTTTGTACATGAAGTGCATCCAGTTTTTGCTGTAACCCTCTCAACTTTCTTGCACATGCTATGTGGATCAAATGATGATATCATGCCAACTTTCAACCTTTTCAGGGTTCATTTGAAATGCTTTTCAATTTTATGGTCTTATAGCTCAAAATAATTAGTAAATGCATGAAAAATAACAAATGAAGTCAGAAAGGATTGAAAAATGATGATGTGGCTTTGAATGGTGCATTTTGAACACACAAAAAGTCAGGAGTTCAAATAAGTTTAAAAAAATGAAATCCCTTTGTAACAGACGAGTTTCCGGATGAAATCCTGATACTTTGAAAGAGATTGTCCGTTTTGTACACGAAGTGCATCCAGTTTTTGCCGTAACCCTCTCAACTTTCTTGCACATGCTATGTGGATGAAATGATGATATCATGCCAACTTTCAACCTTTTCAGAGTTCATTTGAAATGCTTTTCAATTTTAGGGTCTTATAGCTCAAAATAATTAGTAAATGCATGAAAAATAACAAATGAAGTCAGAAAGGATTGAAAAATGATGATGTGGCTTTGAATGGTACATTTTGAACACACAAAAAGTCAGGAGTTCAAATAAGTTTTAAAAAATGAAATCCCTTTGTAACAGACGAGTTTCCGGATGAAATCCTGATACTTTGAAAGAGATTGTCTGTTTTGTACACGAAATGCATCCAGTTTTTGCCGTAACCCTCTCATTTTCTTGCACATGCTATGGGATGAAATGATGATATCATGCCAACTTTCAACCTTTTCAGAGTTCGTTTGAAATGCTTTTCAATTTTAGGGTCTTATAGCTCAAAATAATTAGTAAATGCATGAAAAATAACAAATGAAGTCAGAAAGGATTGAAAAATGATGATGTGGCTTTGAATGGTGCATTTTGAACACACAAAAAGTCAGGAGTTCAATTAAGTTTAAAAAATGAAATCCTTTGTAACAGACGAGTTTCCGTATGAAATCCTGATACTTTGAAAGAGATTGTCCGTTTTGTAAATGAAGTGCATCCAGTTTTTGCCGTAACCCTCTCAACTTTCTTGCACATGCTATGTGGATGAAATGATGATATCATGCCAACTTTCAACCTTTTCAGGGTTCATTTGAATTGCTTTTCAATTTTAGGGTCTTATAGCTCAAAATAATTAGTAAATGCATGAAAAATAACAAATGATGTCAGAAAGGGTTGAAAAATGATGATGTGGCTTTGAATGGTGCATTTTGAACACACAAAAAGTCAGGAGTTCAAATAAGTTTAAAAAAATGAAATCCCTTTGTAACAGACGAGTTTCCGGATGAAATCCTGATACTTTGAAAGATATTGTCCGTTTTGTACACGAAGTGCATCCAGTTTTTGCCGTAACCCTCTCAACTTTCTTGCACATGATATGTGGATGAAATGATGATATCATGCCAACTTTCAACCTTTTCAGAGTTCATTTAAATGCTTTCATTTTAGCGTCTTATAGCTCAAAATAATTAGTAAATGCATGAAAAATAACAAATGAAGTCAGAAAGGATTGAAAAATGATGATGTGGCTTTGAATGGTGCATTTTGAACACACAAAAAGTCAGGAGTTCAATAAGTTTAAAAAATGAAATCCCTTTGTAACAGACGAGTTTCCGGATGAATCCTGATACTTTGAAAGAGATTGTCCGTTTTGTACACGAAGTGCATCCAGTTTTTGCCGTAACCCTCTCAACTTTCTTGCACATGCTATGTGGATGAAATGATGATATCATGCCAACTTTCAACCTTTTCAGGGTTCGTTTGAAATGCTTTTCAATTTTAGGTCTTATAGCTCAAAATAATTAGTAAATGCATGAAAAATAACAATGAAGTCAGAAAGGATTGAAAAATGATGATGTGGCTTTGAATGGTGCATTTTGAACACACAAAAAGTCAGGAGTTCAAATAAGGTTAAAAAATGAAATCCCTTTGTAACAGACGAGTTTCCGGATGAAATCCTGATACTTTGAAAGAGATTGTCCGTTTTGTACACGAAGTGCATCCAGTTTTTGCCGTAACCCTCTCAACTTTCTTGCACATGCTATGTGGATGAAATGATGATATCATGCCAACTTTCAACCTTTTCAGGGTTCATTTGAAATGCTTTTCAATTTTAGGGTCTTATAGCTCAAAATAATTAGTAAATGCATGAAAAATAACAAATGAAGTCAGAAAGGATTGAAAAATGATGATGTGGCTTTTGAATGGTGCATTTTGAACACACAAAAAGTCAGGAGTTCAAATAAGTTAAAAAAATGAAATCCCTTTGTAACAGACGAGTTTCGGATGAAATCCTGATACTTTTGAAAGAGATTGTCCGTTTTGTACACGAAGTGCATCCAGTTTTTGCCGTAACCCTCTCAACTTTCTTGCACATGCTATGTGGATGAAATGATGATATCATGCCAACTTTCAACCTTTTCAGAGTTCATTTGAAATGCTTTTCAATTTAGGGTCTTATAGCTCAAAATAATTAGTAAATGCATGAAAAATAACAAATGAAGTCAGATAGGATTGAAAAATGATGATGTGGCTTTGAATGGTACATTTTGAACACACAAAAAGTCAGGAGTTCAAATAAGTTTTAAAAATGAAATCCCTTTGTAAGAGACGAGTTTCCGGATGAAATCCTGATACTTTGAAAGAGATTGTCCGTTTTGTACACGATATGCATCCAGTTTTTGCCGAACCCCTCTCAACTTTCTTGCACATGCTATGTGGATGAAATGATGATATCATGCCAACTTTCAACCTTTTCAGAGTTCGTTTGAAATGCTTTTCAATTTAGGGTCTTATAGCTCAAAATAATTAGTAAATGCATGAAAATAACAAATGAAGTCAGAAAGGATTGAAAAATGATGATGTGGCTTTGAATGGTGCATTTCGAACACACAAAAAGTCAGGAGTTCAAATAAGTTTAAAAAATGAAATCCTTTGTAACAGACGAGTTTCCGTATGAAATCCTGATACTTTGAAAGAGATTGTCCGTTTTGTACATGAAGTGCATCCAGTTTTTGCCGTAACCCTCTCAACTTTCTTGCACATGCTATGTGGATGAAATGATGATATCATGCCAACTTTCAACCTTTTCAGGGTTCATTTGAATTGCTTTTCAATTTTAGGGTCTTATAGCTCAAAATAATTAGTAAATGCATGAAAAATAACAAATGAAGTCAGAAAGGGTTGAAAAATGATGATGTGGCTTTGAATGTGCATTTGAACACACAAAAAGTCAGGAGTTCAAATAAGTTTTAAAAAATGAAATCCCTTTGTAACAGACGAGTTTACGGATGAAATCCTGATACTTTGAAAGATATTGTCCGTTTTGTACACGAAGTGCATCCAGTTTTTGCCGTAACCCTCTCAACTTTCTTGCACATGCTATGTGGATGAAATGATGATATCATGCCAACTTTCAACCTTTTCAGAGTTCATTTGAAATGCTTTCAATTTTAGGGTCTTATAGCTCAAAATAATTAGTAAATGCATGAAAATAACAAATGAAGTCAGAAAGGATTGAAAAATGATGATGTGGCTTTGAATGGTGCATTTTGAACACACAAAAAGTCAGGAGTTCAAATAAGTTAAAAAATGAAATCCCTTTGTAACAGACGAGTTTCCGGATGAAATCCTGATACTTTGAAAGAGATTGTCCGTTTTGTACACGAAGTGCATCCAGTTTTTGCCGTAACCCTCTCAACTTTCTTGCACATGCTATGTGGATGAAATGATGATATCATGCCAACTTCAACCTTTTCAGAGTTCATTTGAAATGCTTTTCAATTTTAGGGTCTTCTAGCTCAAAATAATTAGTAAATGCATGAAAAATAACAAATGAAGTCAGAAAGGATTGAAAAATGATGATGTGGCTTTGAATGGTGCATTTTGAACACACAAAAAGTCAGGAGTTCAAATAAGTTTAAAAAATGAAATCCTTTGTAACAGACGAGTTTCCGGATGAAATCCTGATACTTTGAAAGAGATTGTCCGTTTTGTACATGAAGTGCATCCAGTTTTTGCCGTAACCCTCTCAACTTTCTTGCACATGCTATGTGGATGAAATGATGATATCATGCCAACTTTCAACCTTTTCAGGGTTCATTTGAAATGCTTTTCAATTTTAGGGTCTTATAGCTCAAAATAATTAGTAAATGCATGAAAAATAACAAATGAAGTCAGAAAGGATTGAAAAATGATGATGTGGCTTTGAATGGTGCATTTTGAACACACAAAAAGTCAGGAGTTCAAATAAGTTTTAAAAAATGAAATCCCTTTGTAACAGACGAGTTTCCGGATGAAATCCTGATACTTTGAAAGAGATTGTCCGTTTTGTACACGAAGTGCATCCAGTTTTTGCCGTAACCCTCTCAACTTTCTTGCACATGCTATGTGGATGAAATGATGATATCATGCCAACTTTCAACCTTTTCAGGGTTCATTTGAAATGCTTTTCAATTTTAGGGTCTTATAGCTCAAAATAATTAGTAAATGCATGAAAAATAACAAATGAAGTCAGAAAGGATTGAAAAATGATGATGTGGCTTTGAATGGTGCATTTTGAACACACAAAAAGTCAGGAGTTCAAATAAGGTTAAAAAAATGAAATCCCTTTGTAACAGACGAGTTTCCGGATGAAATCCTGATACTTTGAAAGAGATTGTCCGTTTTGTACACGAAGTGCATCCAGTTTTTGCCGTAACCCTCTCAACTTTCTTGCACATGCTATGTGGATGAAATGATGATATCATGCCAACTTTCAACCTTTCAGGGTTCATTTGAAAATGCTTTTCAATTTTAGGGTCTTATAGCTCAAAATAATTAGTAAATGCATGAAAAATAACAAATGAAGTCAGAAAGGATTGAAAAATGATGATGTGGCTTTGAATGGTGCATTTTTGAACACACAAAAAGTCAGGAGTTCAAATAAGTTTAAAAAAATGAAATCCTTTGTAACAGACGAGTTTCCGGATGAAATCCTGATACTTTGAAAGAGATTGTCCGTTTTGTACACGAAGTGCATCCAGTTTTTGCCGTAACCCTCTCAACTTTCTTGCACATGCTATGTGGATGAAATGATGATATCATGCCAACTTTCAACCCTTTTCAGAGTTCATTTGAAATGCTTTTCAATTTTAGGGTCTTATAGCTCAAAATAATTAGTAAATGCATGAAAAATAACAAATGAAGTCAGAAGGATGAAAAATGATGATGTGGCTTTGAATGGTACATTTTGAACACACAAAAAGTCAGGAGTTCAAATAAGTTTTAAAAAATGAAATCCCTTTGTAAGAGACGAGCTTCCGGATGAAATCTGATACTTTGAAAGAGATTGTCCGTTTTGTACACGATATGCATCCAGTTTTTGCCCGTAACCCTCTCAACTTTCTTGCACATGCTATGTGGATGAAATGATGATATCATGCCAACTTTCAACCTTTTCAGAGTTCGTTTGAAATGCTTTTCATTTTAGGTCTTATAGCTCAAAATAATTAGTAAATGCATGAAAAATAACAAATGAAGTCAGAAAGATTGAAAAATGATGATGTGGCTTTGAATGGTGCATTTTGAACACACAAAAAGTCAAGAGTTCAAATAAGTTTAAAAAATGAAAGCCTTTGTAACAGACGAGTTTCCGTATGAAATCCTGATACTTTGAAAGAGATTGTCCGTTTTGTACATGAAGTGCATCCAGTTTTTGCCGTAACCCTCTCAACTTTCTTGCACATGCTATGTGGATGAAATGATGATATCATGCCAACTTTCAACCTTTTCAGAGTTCATTTGAAATGCTTTTCAATTTAGGGTCTTATAGCTCAAAATAATTAGTAAATGCATGAAAAATAACAAATGAAGTCAGAAAGGATTGAAAAATGATGATGTGGCTTTGAATGGTGCATTTGAACACACAAAAGTCAGGAGTTCAAATAAGTTTAAAAAAATGAAATCCCTTTGTAACAGACGAGTTTCCGGATGAAATCCTGATACTTTGAAAGAGATTGTCCGTTTTGTACACGAAGTGCATCCAGTTTTTTGCCGTAACCCTCTCAACTTTCTTGCACATGCTATGTGGATGAAATGATGATATCATGCCAACTTTCAACCTTTTCAGAGTTCATTTGAAATGCTTTCATTTTAGGGTCTTATAGCTCAAAATAATTAGTAAATGCATGAAAAATAACAAATGAAGTCAGAAAGGATTGAAAAATGATGATGTGGCTTTGAATGGTGCATTTTGAACACACAAAAAGTCAGGAGTTCAAAATAAGTTAAAAAATGAAATCCCTTTGTAACAGACGAGTTTCCGGATGAAATCCTGATACTTTGAAAGAGATTGTCCGTTTTGTACACGAAGTGCATCCAGTTTTGCCGTAACGCTCTCAACTTTCTTGCACATGCTATGTGGATGAAATGATGATATCATGCCAACTTTAAACCTTTTCAGAGTTCATTTGAAATGCTTTTCAATTTTAGGGTCTTATAGCTCAAAATAATTAGTAAATGCATGAAAAATAACAAATGAAGTCAGAAAGGATTGAAAAATGATGATGTGGCTTTGAATGGTACATTTTGAACACACAAAAAGTCAGGAGTTCAAATAAGTTTTAAAAATGAAATCCCTTTGTAAGAGACGAGTTTTCGCATGAAATCCTGATACTTTGAAAGAGATTGTCCGTTTTGTACACGATATGCATCCAGTTTTTGCCGTAACCCTCTCAACTTTCTTGCACATGCTATGTGGATGAAATGATGATATCATGCCAACTTTCAACCTTTTCAGAGTTCGTTTGAAATGCTTTTCAATTTTAGGGTCTTATAGCTCAAAATAATTAGTAAATGCATGAAAAATAACAAATGAAGTCAGAAAGGATTGAAAAATGATGATGTGGCTTTGAATGGTGCATTTCGAACACACAAAAAGTCAGGAGTTCAAATAAGTTTAAAAAATGAAATCCTTTGTAACAGACGAGTTTCCGTATGAAATCCTGATACTTTGAAAGAGATTGTCCGTTTTGTACACGAAGTGCATCCAGTTTTTGCCGTAACCCTCTCAACTTTCTTGCACATGCTATGTGGATGAAATGATGATATCATGCCAACTTTCAACCTTTTCAGGGTTCATTTGAATTGCTTTTCAATTTTAGGGTCTTATAGCTCAAAATAATTAGTAAATGCATGAAAAATAACAAATGAAGTCAGAAAGGATTGAAAAATGATGATGTGGCTTTGAATGGTGCATTTTGAACACACAAAAAGTCAGGAGTTCAAATAAGTTTTAAAAAATGAAATCCCTTTGTAAGAGACGAGCTTCCGGATGAAATCTGATACTTTGAAAGAGATTGTCCGTTTTGTACACGATATGCATCCAGTTTTTGCCGTAACCCTCTCAACTTTCTTGCACATGCTATGTGGATGAAATGATGATATCATGCAACTTTCAACCTTTTCAGAGTTCGTTTGAAATGCTTTTCAATTTTAGGGTCTTATAGCTCAAAATAATTAGTAAATGCATGAAAAATAACAAATGAAGTCAGAAAGGATTGAAAAATGATGATGTGGCTTTGAATGGTGCATTTTGAACACACAAAAAGTCAGGAGTTCAAATAAGTTTAAAAAATGAAAGCCTTTGTAACAGACGAGTTTCCGGATGAAATCCTGATACTTTGAAAGAGATTGTCCGTTTTGTACATGAAGTGCATCCAGTTTTTGCCGTAACCCTCTCAACTTTCTTGCACATGCTATGTGGATGAAATGATGATATCATGCCAACTTTCAACCTTTTCAGAGTTCATTTGAAATGCTTTTCAATTTTAGGGTCTTATAGCTCAAAATAATTAGTAAATGCATGAAAAATAACAAATGAAGTCAGAAAGGATTGAAAAATGATGATGTGGCTTTGAATGGTGCATTTGAACACACAAAAAGTCAGGAGTTCAAATAAGTTTAAAAAAATGAAATCCCTTTGTAACAGACGAGTTTCCGAATGAAATCCTGATACTTTGAAAGAGATTGTCCGTTTTGTACACGAAGTGCATCCAGTTTTTGCCGTAACCCTCTCAACTTTCTTGCACATGCTATGTGGATGAAATGATGATATCATGCCAACTTTCAACCTTTTCAGAGTTCATTTGAAATGCTTTTCAATTTTAGGGTCTTATAGCTCAAAATAATTAGTAAATGCATGAAAAATAACAAATGAAGTCAGAAAGGATTGAAAAATGATGATGTGGCTTTGAATGGTGCATTTTGAACACACAAAAAGTCAGGAGTTCAAATAAGTTAAAAAAATGAAATCCCTTTGTAACAGACGAGTTTCCGGATAGAAATCCTGATACTTTGAAAGAGATTGTCCGTTTTGTACATGAAGTGCATCCAGTTTTTGCCGTAACCCTCTCAACTTTCTTGCACATGCTATGTGGATGAAATGATGATATCATGCCAACTTTCAACCTTTTCAGGGTTCATTTGAATTGCTTTCAATTTTAGGGTCTTATAGCTCAAAATAATTAGTAAATGCATGAAAAATAACAAATGAAGTCAGAAAGGGTTGAAAAATGATGATGTGGCTTTTGAATGGTGCATTTTGAACACACAAAAAGTCAGGGAGTTCAAATAAGTTTTAAAAAATGAAATCCCTTTGTAACAGACGAGTTTCCGGATGAAATCCTGATACTTTGAAAGATATTGTCCGTTTTGTACACGAAGTGCATCCAGTTTTTGCCGTAACCTCTCAACTTTCTTGCACATGCTATGTGGATGAAATGATGATATCATGCCAACTTTCAACCTTTCAGAGTTCATTTGAAATGCTTTTCAATTTTAGGGTCTTATAGCTCAAATAATTAGTAAATGCATGAAAAATAACAAATGAAGTCAGAAAGGATTGAAAAATGATGATGTGGCTTTGAATGGTGCATTTCGAACACACAAAAAGTCAGGAGTTCAAATAAGTTTAAAAAAATGAAATCCCTTTGTAACAGACGAGTTTCCGTATGAAATCCTGATACTTTGAAAGAGATTGTCCGTTTTGTACACGAAGTGCATCCAGTTTTTGCCGTAACCCTCTCAACTTTCTTGCACATGCTATGTGGATGAAATGATGATATCATGCCAACTTTCAACCTTTTCAGAGTTCGTTTTGAAATGCTTTTCAATTTTAGGGTCTTATAGCTCAAATAATTAGTAAATGCATGAAAAATAACAAATGAAGTCAGAAAGGATTGAAAAATGATGATGTGGCTTTGAATGGTGCATTTTTGAACACACAAAAAGTCAGGAGTTCAAATAAGTTTAAAAAAATGAAATCCCTTTGTAACAGACGAGTTTCCGGATGAAATCCTGATACTTTGAAAGAGATTGTCCGTTTTGTACACGAAGTGCATCCAGCTTTTGCCGTAACCCTCTCAACTTTCTTGCACATGCTATGTGGATGAAATGATGATATCATGCCAACGTTCAACCTTTTCAGAGTTCATTTGAAATGCTTTTCAATTTTAGGGTCTTATAGCTCAAAATAATTAGTAAATGCATGAAAAATAACAAATGAAGTCAGAAAGGATTGAAAAATGATGATGTGGCTTTGAATGGTGCATTTTGAATACACAAAAAGTCAGGAGTTCAAATAAGTTAAAAAAATGAAATCCCTTTGTAACAGACGAGTTTCCGGATGAAATCCTGATACTTTGAAAGAGATTGTCCGTTTTGTACACGAAGTGCATCCAGTTTTTGCCGTAACCCTCTCAACTTTCTTGCACATGCTATGTGGATGAAATGATGATATCATGCCAACTTTCAACCTTTTCAGAGTTCATTTGAAATGCTTTTCAATTTTAGGATCTTATAGCTCAAAATAATTAGTAAATGCATGAAAAATAACAATGAAGTCAGAAAGGATTGAAAAATGATGATGTGGCTTTGAATGGTGCATTTTGAACACACAAAAAGTCAGGAGTTAAAATAAGTTTAAAAAATGAAATCCTTTGTAACAGACGAGTTTCCGTATGAAATCCTGATACTTTGAAAGAGATTGTCCGTTTTGTACATGAAGTGCATCCAGTTTTTGCCGTAACCCTCTCAACTTTCTTGCACATGCTATGTGGATGAAATGATGATATCATGCCAACTTTCAACCTTTTCAGGGTTCATTTGAAATGCTTTTCAATTTTAGGGTCTTATAGCTCAAAATAATTAGTAAATGCATGAAAAATAACAAATGAAGTCAGAAAGGATTGAAAAATGATGATGTGGCTTTGAATGGTGCATTTTGAACACACAAAAAAGTCAGGAGTTCAAATAAGTTTAAAAAAATGAAATCCCTTTGTAACAGACGAGTTTCCGGATGAAATCCTGATACTTTGAAAGAGATTGTCCGTTTTGTACACGAAGTGCATCTAGTTTTTGCCGTAACCCTCTCAACTTTCTTGCACATGCTATGTGGATGAAAGATGATATTCATGCCAACTTTCAACCTTTTCAGGGTTCATTTGAATTGCTTTTCAATTTTAGGGTCTTATAGCTCAAAATAATTAGTAAATGCATGAAAAATAACAAATGAAGTCAGAAAGGGTTGAAAAATGATGATGTGGCTTTGAATGGTGCATTTTGAACACACAAAAAGTCAGGAGTTCAAATAAGTTTTAAAAAATGAAATCCCTTTGTAACAGACGAGTTTCCGGATGAAATCCTGATACTTTGAAAGATATTGTCCGTTTGTACACGAAGTGCATCCAGTTTTTGCCGTAACCCTCTCAACTTTCTTGCACATGCTATGTGGATGAAATGATGATATCATGCCAACTTTCAACCTTTTCAGAGTTCATTTGAAATGCTTTTTAATTTTAGGGTCTTATAGCTCAAATAATTAGTAAATGCATGAAAAATAACAAATGAAGTCAGAAAGGATTGAAAAATGATGATGTGGCTTTGGAATGGTGCATTTTGAATACACAAAAAGTCAGGAGTTCAAATAAGTTTAAAAAAATGAAATCCCTTTGTAACAGACGAGTTTCCGGATGAAATCCTGATACTTTGAAAGAGATTGTCCGTTTTGTACACGAAATGCATCCAGTTTTTGCCGTAACCCTCTCAACTTTCTTGCACATGCTATGGGATGAAATGATGATATCATGCCAACTTTCAACCTTTTCAGAGTTCGTTTGAAATGCTTTTCAATTTTAGGGTCTTATAGCTCAAAAT